>NC_073305.1:206099373-206244983 GCF_027595985.1 Sorex araneus | reverse complement strand
GGTTACTCCTGGCTCATGCACTCAGGAATTACCCCTGGGCGTGCTCAGGGGACCATATGGGATGCTGGGATTTGAACCCGGGTCGGCCGCGTGCAAGGCAAACGCCCTACCCGCTGTGCTATCTCTCCAGCCCAGGAAGGAAGGAAAGAAGGAAGGAAGGAAGGAAGGAAGGAAGGAAGGAAGGAAGGAAGGAAGGAAGGAAGGAAGGAAGGAAGGAAGGAAGGAAGGAAGGAAGAAATTTTTTGTTTCTGTTTATTCGATTTGGATACTTTTGCTGTGTAGATTTAAAAACATTATTGTGTGTTTGTGTGTGGCAGGGTGGGGGGCGGGGTGATAGTACAGCAGGTAGGGTGCTTGCTTTGCACGCCGCTGCCTGGCATCGCATACAGTCCCCCGGGCACCACCAGGAGTGATTCCTGAGTACAGAGCTAGGAGTAAGTGCTGGGCATTGCCAGGTGTGACCCAAAAAAACAAATACAAATAATAATAATAATTGGGTTTTTTTCTAGTAAAATTTATTTCCAAACTTAGTTTATCCCCTAAAAAGGACCCCACTTTCCTATTGAAATTATTTTTGAAAATGTGCTCGCATTTTCTTGTAATTCTCCCATAGTTTTATACTTAACGTTGGAGTCTTTGATCCGTCGGGTTTCCGATGCTTCAAAGACTGAGGTAGCTATCCTGTGAGGGAGGATCAAAGACTATTGAATAGTCCATCTTCTCCTCGCTCATTTGAAATATCTGGGCCAGTTTTTTTTTTAACCCTCTGGGGGGCTCTGCCTTGCAATGCCAAGGCTGGGGTTCCCACTCTGCACCCCCAGTCACCGGCTGTGGTAGACCCCGTCCATAGGGGGGCGCTAGAGGCCGACTTCCAGGCTGGAGGGAGAAGGACTCAGGATCCTGATCCAGTGGCTTGGGGGCCACCGAAAGAGGCCAGAGGTGGTCTGAGGAGCTCATCCATGCCAGCACCCCAGCCAAACTCAGGAGCACCGGCTCTTCCTCCCGGGACTCTGACCCCACCTCTTCCTCTTCCGGTCAGATGAGAAATGCTGGAACCGGCCTCCCCTGCCTCTGGAGACACCAAGAGGCCCCCAGGAGCCGCTCGCCCTGACCCACGACCCACGTCCACCTGGCTGGGACCTGCGACAGCTCCCAGGCCCACCAGACTCCCCTCTGCAAAGCCAAATCTTCCAAAAGGACCTCCCTGTCCGCCCCCGCCCCATGGTTCCTGCACCCCACCACTGACCATGTAGGAAGGGTCACAAAGGCCCCTGGGAGCCAGCCCTGAGGCCACACAGCCTCCTGCCCCGGGCAGGGCCTCATGGTGGCGGCTCCCTTGGAGCTTCTGCTGCCAGAACTGTGGGACCCGGGAGTCCTTCTTCTCAGGTGTGGGGGCCCAGCACACCCCTAAGACTGGTGGTGTTATCAGTGCTGACTGGGGCGGGGGGCTGGTAAGTTCCATTCCCCCCCCCCCCCCCCGCCGCCAGTCATTCACACATCATGACCCTCAGTTCCTTAGGTCCATCCTTCCAGTGTCCCTGTAGCACTGAGGCCATCTGGGACAGCCCCGGCTCCTTCCCTCTTTCTCCTCGGTCCCTTTTCTAGCACTTCCAGCATCTACTGGGTCAATTCCTCTTACTTATTCCTTGTCTCCCACTGCAGTGTGGAAGTCCCACAAGGAGGCAGGGCTTTATGTCACATGCTTTCCTCACGACAGGCTCGCTTGTGTCCGAAACCGTGCCCGGCCCAGAGTAGGCGAGAAATGACAAATTCATTTCTCCAGCTCCCGGGCGAGGTTAAACCTTGTTTTCATTCCCACTTCTCAGCTACAGAAACAGAGGTGCATGAGGATGGAGTCCCTCCCGCGCGCCCAGCGTCCTCCCCAGAATATACGCTTAGCACAGCACTGTCTGCAGCGAAGGGATCCTGGAATCCAACAAATTTCCCATCACGAGGGGTGTGGCTACGTGAATGACAAGGCAAGGCTTCCTGTAATAGCCTATAAAATCAACCTATGGATGCATCAAGCAGATCTATATGTGCTTATTTGGAACCATCTTCCAAATCTGGATGAGTGAAATGGCCAGGTGAGTCACATGTGCTGTCTCCATGACCGGAAGCAGGACATGCCCGCACACAGGTGGAGGCTCCCACACGCACGCTGTAGAATGGACAGCCGCCAGCTACAGGCAGAGAAGGACTTCCGTCCCTTTTTCTGTACCATTGGGATTTTTTTTTTTTTTAGGTCATGTGCAAGTTAAATTGCTTTCCACAACAGAAACCTCCCACACAGCTTAAAACTAAAACTCGATTTAAAAAATAAAAGCGGGGCTAGAGCGATAGCACAGCGGGTAGGGTGTTTGCCTTGCACGCGGCCGACCCGGGCTCGATTCCCAGCATCCCATATGGTCCCCTGAGCACGGCCAGGGGTAGTTCCTGAGTGCAGAGCCAGGAGTGACCCCTGAGCATCGCGCTGGGTATGACCCAAAAAGCAAAAAAAAAAAAAAAAAAAAACATAAAAAATAAAAGCTATTAAAACTTTTAAAATGAGCAACCAGTGGGTAGGGCACTTGCCTTGTACACAGCCAGCCCGGGTTTGATCCCCCACCACCGAGTATAGTCCCCTGAGCTCTGCCAGGGCAGATTCCTGAGTGCGGAGTCATCCCTAAACATCTCCAGGTCTGATCTCCAAAACCAAAGCAACAATAATAATTTGAAATATTAACACCCCCATCCCCTTTACAATTCAAGTAAAGGTCTCTTCCTAAAGGCAAAGGGCTCGACTCACGGAGCTACTTATTTTGCTTGCCCACTGCTTTCTAAACCAGGTTTCTCAAGCTTCAGGGAGTGTATGAATCACCTGTAAATAGTTTCTGATTGAACAGTTCTGGGGTAGCTTCCAAGGTTTTGCATTTCTAGCAAGTTCCCAGTAATGCTGATGCTAAGGGCTCAGAGATCATTAATTGAATGGCATGCCAATGTAGCTCTCTCTTTATTTCCCCACCCTCAGTTTGACTTCCTAGCATAGAAAATAAAAATTTGATTCTCTTATGTTCTCACGCCCCCACCACACACACACACACACACACACACATTCTGTTCCCATCCTACCAAGATAATACATATCCTTTTGGTTAAAATATTCTTTACTATTTATATTATTATGCTTTTGTGAATAATACAGTTTGGGCAAAAAGCACACTAAGATCTCCTTCCTATGCAAGTTTATGTTTTCTCTGGAGTTGATTGTTGCTTTTGTTTTTTCCTCAATTTGCCTTCATCAATGCATTCTCCAATCCTCCTTACAAAACTAAAAATCACTTCTTTTGGGGACAGGAAACATGCCAATGGTGTTTGGGGGTCACTCCCAGCATGACATTCAGGGGAACATACAGTGCTGGGGACCAAACCCAGGGCACTCACACTGAAAATCACTTCTTGGTGAATTCAAACACAAATACATTAAAATCTACATCTAAAAATGTATTGGTCACTCCGCCTGCCCCAGGTGAACCCCAGAAACCAACCGCCTCCACCCTCATGACTGATCTTCACAGACTTGTCCTGGGCCCCCCACACAAGGGACTAAATCCACTGAGAAAGCCAGGTATGCGGGACCAGTGACTCAAAGCAGGAGGCCTCAAGGGGTCGGGACTGGGCTGCTCCTTCCCAGCTCCCTGCCCTTCCGGGGTCCTGGCTGTCACGCCCACCCACGAACTGCCTCTGGCTGCTTTTTAGGCCCATGAATGGCCATGATCCAGAGACTCATATATGAATCTCGGGACTGAGCAGCTTGCTGCAGAAATGGCTCTAGACCCCAATTATTTAAATTTTTATGACCCCAGGAACACGGGCACAAAAGCAGCTGCACAATATACCATACTCTTTTTGTTATTGTTGTTGTTGTTGTTGTTGAATCACTGTGTGAGATAGACCCTTACAGACATCTTATATTGTTCTTAATAGGCAATTCAGAATAAATCATCTAGCATCTGCCCTTGGGGCAGACTTGAGCGGTGGTGGGAAACTTCGAAATACTGCTGGGGGGAAAGTGTAATGGTGGTGGGATTGGTATTAAAATATTGAATGTGACTGGGGCTGGAGTGATAGCACAGCGGGTAGGGTGTTTGCCTTGCACGCGGCTGACCCGGGTTCGAATCCCAGTATCCCATACGGTCCCTGAGCACCGCCAGGAGTAATTCCTGAGTGCAGAGCCAGGAGTAACCCCTGTGCATCGCTGGGTGTGACCCAAAAAGCAAAAACAAAACAGAACAAAACAAATATTGAATGTGATCAATTATTGTGAATAACTTTATGATGGACTGGAGCGATAGCACAGCGGGTAGGGCATTTGCCTTGCATGCAGCCGATTCGGGTTTGATTCCTCTGTCCCTCTCAGAGAGCCCGGCAAGCTACCGAGAGTATCCCGCCCGCATGGCAGAGCCTGGCAAGCTCCCCGTGGCGTATTCGATATGCCAAATACAGTAACAATAAGTCTCACAATGAGACGTTACTGGTGCCTGCTCGAGCAAATCAATGAACAATGGGACGACAGTGCAACAGTGCAACTTTATGATAATAAAATTTTTTTAAACTTTTAAGAAACTTATTGGTCACATATAGATTGATTCTACTTATTTTCTTAATTTTAAAGTTAAGTAACGGGCCAGAGAGATGAGCCGAGATTAAGTCAGCAGGTGGGTGAGTCCAGTCGAAATCCCTGGCCCAGCCTGAGCACAGGACCAGGAGTAATCCCCGAGCACTGCCACGTGTGATCCCAAATCCCTCACCCAGGAAAGGGACAAGTGAACAGTGCATGACAAGCAACTGAGGCGAGAGTCCAGAGTCTCAGGACCGTGCTGACCTTTGCCATGGTGCCCTCCCCTCCCTTCTTCCTGTTAGTGACCCTCAAGCCCTGCCCCAGCACGTGGCCACACACAAGATTGACTGTCCCCAATGCCCTCCCACAGGGGGGCCAGTAACTTGCTGACAACATCTAAGTGGAAGTAAGGATGCCTCCCCCGCCCATCGCTCCATCCTGCCTCCTGCCTGAGGACTGAAAGAGGGTGGGAGAAGCTTCTGCCAAGGGAACTTCTGGATTGTTCTGGACTGTTCTTCTTCACCCCCTGGACTGTTACCTGAAGAGAAGTGAGATTCCACCTTGTGGTAAGGAAAACATGTTCTGGAACCGAATGCGAGGCAGAACTTTCCCACGTCACGCAATCCACACGCTCCTTCTGGGGAGACACGGGGAGGCCTGGCCACACGGGCACAACATACGGAGAAACGTAATTCGAGGAAAACTTCAAGGGAGGCACACTTCCGCTTCTCGCCACGGCCGGTCCTTCGCCCAGCCCGGCAGGGGCTGTGTCAGGCGGCCCGTTTGGGTCCCTGGGGCCTGAGGCCTCCGCCATGGCCACACAGGAGGGACCCCGCCAGCAGAGCCCAGAGTGCATTCTGACATAGGGGGTCCACCCAGCGACCCCTGAGTCCGAGTCTGGAAAGGGAGCCCGAGGGTCTGGTCACCTCCCCCGGAGACCGTGTGCCACTTAGGGGCCGGGCCAGAGTGGGGGCTGTTCTCCAGCAAACCCGAAAACCCATCCAGCCCCAGGGGTGCCAAAGAGGAAGGTGTTTTGGCCGAACTTCCAGAGCCCTGGGGAGAAGGCGGACAGGAGGTGGGGCGGCCCCTGGCCAGCTCAGACACGTCCACTCATGGCAGCCTCCCGGCCAACCCATGGCGGGGGAGGGGGGGTTCTTTTGCTTTGACTTTTGTTTTGTTTAGAGTTCGGGGCCACAACCAGTGGTGCTCAGTGGCCCCAACTCCTGGTGGGGTTCGGGTGACCACATGGGGTGCTGGGGATTGAACTTTTAAGGGAAGCCGCGTAATGCCTCAACTATCTCATCTTTTCCTTTTATTTGTTTGTTTTGATTTGTAGGTTTGGTTTGGGTTTTGCGATAATACCCAGGGCTGTTTGGGGGCTACCCCCAGTTTGGTACTCAGGGGTCACTTCTGGTGATACTGAGGGCCATAAAGTGCCAGGGATCAAACCCAGGGCGCCTGCAGGCACACACTCAGCTCAGTGATCAATCTCTCATATGTGGGTATTTGGTTTTTGTTTTTGTTTTTTTTTTTTGCTTTTTGGGTCACACCCAGCGATGCTCAGGGGTTACTCCTGGCTTTGCACTCAGGAATTACTCCTGGTGGTGCTTGGGGGACCATATGGGATGCCGGGGATCGAACCCGGGTCGGCCACGTGCAAGGCAAACGCCCTACCCGCTGTGCTATCGCTCCGGCCCCAAGGGGTTTTTGTTTTTTGTGGGTTTTTTTTCCTTGCTTTTTGGGTCACACCTGGCGATGCACAGGGGTTACTCCTGGCTCTGCACTCAGGAATTTCTCCTGGCAGTGCTCGGGGGACCATCATGGGATGCTGGGAATCGAACGCCCTCCTAACCGCTGTGCTATCGCTCCAGCCCCTCATATGTGGGTATTTGAAACAAACCTCACCAGCTTGTTCCTTCCCGGGGAGTAAAGGGGGATGGGGAAGTGGCTGAAGACCAGGGAGGGCTTCGGGGAGGGGGAGAGCAACAGGCAGGCTCACTCATCGGCCCACACGGGAAGGGGGCTGGGTCTGCGGGAGCCCGGGTGGCCGGGATGGACGGGGACCCATGTCTCTGGGTGTGTGGGGTGCCAGGACAGATGAGGTTGGGGTATGTGTGGGTGTGCTGCCCCGCCCCCGCCTGCAGATGTTCTGAGTCTGGGCACCGCCGGGCTGGGCCCTGGAAGGACGGAGCTCGGGGGACAGGACAGGGGGGTCATGCCTGTAGGGAGCTCAGGCCCCTCCTGCTTTGAAGGCCTGTTGTGCTTCTGGAAACAAAGAAACGCCAGAAACAGTGTTAGGAAGACAGAGTGGTGGAGAGAAAATGTTTACAGTTGCCTAATTAACAGTTAGAACAGGCACGCGCTAGAAAGAGAGAGAGAGAGAGAGAGAGAGAGAGAGAGAGAGAGAGAGAGAGAGACATGCACACACAAGAGAGACACACATGAGAGAGACACACACATGAGAGAGACACACACACATGAGAGAGACATGAGAGAGACACATGAGAGACAAACACATGAGAGAGACACACACAAAACACACACACACACACACACACACACACACACACACGGGGCTGAGGGAGGAAGGCTGTGGGCTGAGAGGACACTGACTGCCCTGTGAGGGGTCGGGTCTCTATCCCGGCCTGTCACCTGCCTGAATGTCATCGTTGCCTGAATGTCAGCCTGCAGGTTAGAGAAGCTTCCCAGGGACAGGAGGCGTGGACAGCAGCTTCTCCCCACACCTCGCCCCTGCCCGTGGCCCCTTCTTCTCCAGGGCGCTGCCTCCAGCCCCAAAGCCCCAGGCCAAGAGCTGTAGGGAGGACCCCAGCCTCAAGGCCGGGGAGCTGCACCCCTGCAGAGGTTCCAGCGACCACAGGCCTCAGGGGCGGAGCGTGGGAGGGGGCGGAGGGAGGGGAGAGGGGCGGCCTGAGGCTGAGTCCCCACACCCCACCCAGCCCGAGCCCTGCCACCCACCAAGACAGACAGCTTCACAGCCACCGCGGCGAATTAAAACCCATTGATTTTGCCCATTAGCTGGGGCAGGCCATCAGAGTGCATTAAAGCCAGGCAGAGCCCCAGCGTCATGAATAATTAACGCCCACAAATGACAACCCCAGGGGGCCAGGCAGGGACGGGAGGGCCCCTCCCACTCCCACCCCAGGGAGCCAGAGCCCGCCTGGCCTCCCCTTTCCCCTCCTCCCCCCCTTCCCCGCCAAGGAAGCCCCTCGAGGCGAGTGACCCAGGCTTTGCAGCAGAGTCCCCGGGAGAACCTGGGGCCCGTGGGTGCCCCCCCAACCCCAGTCTGGGGGCACCTTTGTGGGGGTCAGACGGGAACCCCTGCTTTTTGACAGAGCAACTCCCCGCTGGCCTTGGAGAGAGGCCACAGGCTGCGATCACAGTTCCAAAGGTTGGAGGCTTGACTGGGCATCAACCCCACCGACCCTCTGCCAGGCTGCAGCCCCTGGCCACCTCTGCCAGGCTGTCCCTGGGCATTGCACACCCTGAGCAACAGCACATGGCGGCTTGTGCCCAGCTCTTTCCGCATCCAGGCTACGGAGACCAAAGTCTGTCCCGGCCAGTGGGTTCGGCTCAAGCAATCCGGCCATTTCCTTCAGAATGACTCTGCCCCCTTCCCTTCAACCCCTCACCCCCACCCCAAATCCCTTCTCAGAGCCCTGGGAGGGGCAGAAGTGGACTGAGCACCTTCTAGTCCGGGCCAGGTCACTATCTTTCCGGCTCACGGGGTACCATCTGCTGGGGCCACCCCACCTCTGAATCCCCTGGAAAATTCTGCTCTTCACGGACTGGCATGAAAGCAATCCCTACTCCCCACAACCAGCTTCCCAGCCCTCCAGCAAGGCTCTGGTTGCTGCCCCCGGGCCTTTGTACCTGCTGCTTCCTGTTCCGGGCCTCTCCCCGCTCCAGATCTACTCCTCCTGCTGCTGCTGCTCTAAGTTCCAAGCAAACCCTCCTTGGCGGTGGCCCCGGGCGGGCAGGCGGGCGTCAGAGTGACTCCCAGTCAGGCTCCCTCACATCCTCCGCTTCTTGCTCCCACTGTCTCTCCTTTGTTTACTGGGCCACTGTACGGGTGCTTGTGGGACAGGCAGAGAAGGTGAATGGGTGCCCAGGCCCTGGGGATTCTCCCCACACACCCCCAGGCTGAGGTGGGGCCAGGGGGCTGCGCCCTCCCAGGAGGGTTGCCCACTCCCTCCTGTGTGCCCCTTCCCCAGCAAATGGGCCGTAAGTGTGTCGCCAGCAAACAAAACCTCAGTTCCCGCCCCCAGAAGCCTCACCGGCTCGGGAGGCTGTGGTGTCCCATGCCGGGATGGGGGGGGGGGCGCCAGGAGGTCAGCCACCAGCTGAACTGGGGCCTGCACCGGAGGGCAGCTGCGGGGAGGAGAGCGGCTGCGGGGAGGAGGGCGGCTGAGGGGACGTGAGGGGGTCCAGGGGGTGTGGATGTGAGAGCAAACACCCGCCAGGCAGGGGTCCCAGGGGTGATGCTGGGGACGCCCCAGCAGGCGCTGGCTGTGGGGCCACATGCAGCCTCCGGGGCGGGAGTTGGCACCGCAGCCCCCGCCGGGGGCACCCGGAGGTCTCTGCGTGAAGACCCCATCCTGCCCTCGTTTCCCCGCAGCCCCCAACAGCCCCGCCAGGCCTCCCGCGCTCTGGCAGGGAAGGAGTTAACCTCCCGGCTTCCCAGCGTGAATGTGGAGCTATTAATACCCACCGCCAAGCCGGTCTGCCGCGCCGCCGCCGAGTCGGAGCGGCAGAGGGAGCCGGAGGCAGCGCCGGACCCCAGGGGCCAGCCCTTCTCCCCAGGCACCTCACCTGGGCCCGCCGCCCGCCTTGGGCTTGGGGTCCCCCCGCCCTCCCGGAGGCCACCCCCGCCCGGCCCGCAAGGAGAACAAACTTTCTGAGGGAAAACCTCTGGCCGCGGCGAGCCGAGCCCCGGGAGCAAGTGGCCGGCCAGAGCGGACAGCTGCCCGCCCGACAGCAGCTGGACGGAGCGTCCACGGGCTGACCCCGCAGTTCCACCTCGAGGGGGGCAGAGACGGCAGCCGGCCGCCGCGGGGACGAGGCTCCTGAAGGGACGGCGACAGCCCCAGTGAGCCGGCAGAGTCCGGGGCTGAAACCCCCCGCCCCCTGTGAGACCCCCGCAGGCCCACCAGACGGGAGCCCCCGGCTCTTCCCCCCCGCGAGGCAACGGGGAACCTCAGTGGAAAGACACAGGTGGCAGGCGGGCAGGCGCAGGGCCCCGAGGCTCACAGGCTGCTGACCCTGGAGGGCCCGGGCTCCGGGACACCCGCCCAGGCTGAGGACAATGTGGCCGAGGTCACCGGCAGCCACCCCTGCCCCGTCCTGGAGCTGCCTCCGGCCTGGCCCCTGGGCTGCGGGGCGGAAGAGGTGCCAGCCTTCTGCTTCGTCTGCCTCCGCCGGGAGGAGGAGGAGGAGCCCCTGCAGAGGTCAGTGTCGGGGGGCAGCGGGCAGGGTGGGCTCTGGGCTCGGGACCCCCGCCGGCCTGGAGCTCTGGGTGCCACCCTCTGCCCCTCAGGCTCTCCCCAGAGCCTCCCTCTCCCTCGGGGCCCGGCCAGACTTTCCAGTCCCCTCCCTGTGCTCATGGACTTCTGCTCCAAGGGGGCCACTGCCTGGGCATTCGAGGCTGGTGTGACCGGGTAGTGCCCCCCACTGCCCCACTTCATCTCACTCTGCTCCCCTGTATGTGCCAGGGAAATGCTCAACTTTCCTTCCACCCAGGTCCCATTGAAATAGCTCCTCCTTCAGGAAGCCCTCCAGGAAGTCCCTGCCCCGCCTAGAGCTGAGGACTACCTTTCCCAGTCACCTTGCACTGACGCTTGATAGTATCTGTCCTCATAAGTTAAAAGTTAAAATATCTCTGTGTATGTGTGTGTGTGTGTGTGTGTGTGTGTGTGTGTGTACGTGTGTGTAAGGCAGGAGGCTCGTATCTGTGTGATTCTGGGTATTTGGGAGTGAGTGTATCTATGCACCTCCATGTGTTAAGGACTGAAAGTTTGTGTGTCTGTGTGACTGTGGGCACTCGGGAGTGTGTGTGTGCCTGCATGCTTGTGGGAGTGGGCTTGCATCTCCGCAGCCCTGCGGGCAGCTGTCCACCTCCCCACTCCACCCCGGGTCGGGGTTCATGCCGTAGTAGGGCCATTAGCCCTCTGGTCAGCTCTCCCCACCCCCACCTGTGTAGGGAGATGGAGGCTCCCTCAAGTGCATTACCCAGTGGTGACCACAGGCTCTGGGAAGGGACGGGAAATCTGACGGGGAGCCAGGGGTCACCTCCACTGCAGCCCAGCGGCCTGAGTCAGCAGGCGTGGCCGGGATGGACAGAGCAGGCCCAGGAGTCCAGGCCCGCACGTGGGGTGGGGTGCGGCTCCTAGCCCGGGCCCTGGGCCTCCGACTCCTCAGCCCGGAGACGGGGTGCCACGACCTCTGGGAGACCCGAGCCGGCAGCTGCAGTTGGCAGGGGATGGGTGCACCGTGCCCGGGAAGGAGCCCTGCCAGCCTGCGGGAGCCCCGAGCCCGTCCCGGGGCGAGCAAAGTGGCCGCAGCAGGGCCGGGGCAGAAGCTCCGAATGGCGGGGCCCCTGGGCCGAAGAGGGAGGACGTACAGGCTAGACCTCAGGGACCCCTACCCTCAGGGCCCAGCACCGTGTCTGGGGACCAGCCTGGGAGGCTCGGGGCGCCCTGTTCCAGGGAAACGACCAGACAGGGGACCCGGGGGCTCCAGGTCCGGGGGCCGCCTCTGGGGATGAGTGTCAAAGCCCGGGCTCCTGAGCGAACTGTCCCTTCCATGGGAGCCCCCGGCTTGTCGCATGAACGCAGGTGGCCCGGGAGGACAGGACGCCAGGCTGTCCGGCAGTCCACGCCTTGCCCCGTCTCCTTGTGAGCAAACACAGCCCGGGCCTGGCTGGCCCGAGCCCAGAGCCCCGCAGCCCTGTGGGAGACGGAGCGTCCCATTCTCCAGGCCCCGGCCCGACCTCGAGGGACAAGGTCTGCACGAGGGAGACAGCTCGTGGGCACTGGCCCTTTAAGCCTGGGGCAGAGACTCCGCCAGGCTGGGCACAGACAGTGACCACAGGTGCCAGGTGGTGAAGCTAAAAATACTGAGTGATGTGGACGTCCAGGCAGCGCTGGTGGGGAGAGTGGGAGGAAGGTGCTGGAACGGAGCAGACCTGCTGGGGGTCACCTTGGGGCCCGCCCTCCACCCCCACCTCTCTCACCCTGTCTCCTGTTCCCGCGGGTCACCCCCTGCTCCCGAAGCTGGGGTGTCCCCGTGCTGCCTGGGGCTCCCCCGGCACAGTGCAAGAGCTGGGCTGGTGCACGCATGTTAGGGACACGGAGGCAACGTGGGGCATCACGGCGAACCTCCCAGCCCCAGAGGTGCGCATGGCGGGGCTCTCCCCTGGAGCGGTGGGCAGGAGGGTCCGGATGACGCCCCCGAGAGCGAGCGCCAAGCGTGGAGGGTGGTTCTGAAACACACACCTGCCCGGCTGGAAGGTCAGCGAAAGCATCTCCTGGTGGTGCTCTCTCAGTGCCGCCCAACAGGAGGGCGCTCTGGGTAGGCATTAAGGCGAACCCAGGGGCTGGAGCGATAGCACAGCGGGGAGGGTGTTTGCCTTGCATGCACCCAACCCAGGTTTGATTCCCAGCATCCCATAGGGTCCCCTGAGCACCGCCAAGGGTAATTCCTGAGTGCAGAACCAGGAGTGACCCCTGAGCATCGCCAGGTGTGACCCAAAAAGAAAAAGAAAGAAAAAAAAAGGCGAAAACAATTGTTGGAACAACGAAGTCCAGAAATAGTGGCTCTGAGCACGCCATTCCTGAAGGCCGTGGAGCTGAGCCACAGGTGTGAGATGCCGAGGGCCTGGACTGAAGGCCCCTCCCCAGGGAGGCGGGACCCTGTGGGCCCCCAGGCCCCACATTAGCCAGCAGACACAGAAGAAAGAGGGGCACGCGTGGAGGTTCGCGTGGGCTCCTGTGGGCTCCCGCCAGAGAAACGGGGCAAAGAGGCTCAGGAACCGCCATCCCCATGGGTGACCTAAAAGCGTCGGCGTTGGGCAGCCCGTGAGCGTTTGCATTCACTCATTCATTTGTTCATTCAGACTCTGTGCTCCGTGGGCGGGGCCGGCCCCTGCTCCCCCTGGCAGGCTGCCCCGGGGAGTGGGAGAAGACGCCCCCAGCCGCGAACCCCCAACTCGGCACAGGGCCCTCTGCTAGGTCAGAGCCAGAGGTGGGCGCTGCCCTTAGCACAAAGGACATTTCATCGGGGCCAGAACAAGGGGGTCCGAGCAATGTGGGGGTGTGAGATTCCAGCAGAGTGGGGGGCAGGGCCGGGCTAGAGGGTGGGCGGGATAAGACCCGGCACCCTCTCTGCAGCAGATCACGTGACGGGAAGCCTGAGGGCAGGGGGCATAGGCTGAGACAGGAGTTGGCCCGTCCCGGGGTGTTGGTCCCTGTGAGGCGACTGAGTCTTGTCTAGATGGGTTAGGAGGCCTTTGGGGGCCATCGGGGGGCGGGGAGTGATGTCGTCTCACCCAGCCTGGGGTGATCATTGGAGGCCGAGCAGGCTCTGGGTGCTGGGAACATGTGGGCGTGGTGCCTCCTGACAGGATGCCAGTGGCTCTTGGGGACTGTGCAGACGCTGGTCCCTATGACCAGAGTCCCCCAGGTGGGCCACACCAGCTGGGCACAGGCTCAGCAGAACGGAAAGGGCAGTATGTGGGGGGGTGGGGGGGGGCGCTTTTTGCTGGTTGCATGAGAAGCTTGGTGGGCACTCAGTGGGTGCTTGCAGCCGAGTTCCAGCACCCCAGAGGGTGCCCCGAGTCCAGCCACAGCTCACCCAGGAGGACAGTCAGGAGGAAACCCTGAGCACCGCAGGGTGTGGCCACCCACCTGGAGGTTGTCCAGGGGGCACCAGTGTTGGTGGTTTGTTTTGCTTTTTCGGAAAGCAGGCAGTGAGTTCGAGATGCTGCGTGAGGGGCGGAGGGCTTGGGCTGTACCTGGCGCTGGGCGCTGGGCGGGCCCCAGGAGGCAGGGGAGATGCGGTGGGGACCACGTCCACGTGGGCCCTTTCCCGGGAGGAGCACCCGAGGCTTCCCGGGGAGGCCCCGCTCTCGGCCTCCCCTGGCTGGTGACGCTATCGGTGACGTCAGTGCCAGGAGCGGGTGTGCCACGGGGCTGCCGGGCGCAGGCAGCAGGCAGCGGGCTGGGGGCAGGCAGCCAGCGACACGCGGGCAAGGAAAGCGGGACCAGACTGGGCCGGGAGCGGCGGGGAGGACGCGATCAGAGGTCCCGAGAAGACGGCCCGGGGTGTGAGGCGGGGCCCTGGCTCAGAAGCGGGGGATCCACCCCCCACCCCCCACCCCGGGGATGGCCATGCCCACAGGTGCCCGGAGGGTCGGGACCGCGTGACTTAAGATCCCCAAGAAACACGAACAGAAAAGACGGTGCGAGGGGCAAGGGGAGCAAAACAGCAGGAAGGCCGCCTGGCCTTGCGGGGGGCTCACCCCACTCTCCACCCCGGCCCCATAAGAGGGGCTCCAGGGCACAGAGCCCAGGGGAAGCCCTGAGCGCCCCCAGCTGTGCTCCAGAAACCAAGGAGCCGGCCGAGCGCCCTGCACACGTGACGCCGCGGGCGCTGACAACTGACCACACTGGCTGCAGAACCAGCCTCCCGGCGCCCCGCCTGCGGCCACGCCCCCTGGAGGGGGCTCTGGGCCCTGCACTTTACTGACCACCCCCACGCCAATGCTCTCTGAGGGGCGTGTTCCCCCCTCTCCCGGCCACGGGGCTCCCCGCAAAAGCCCCCCACCCCCGACAGGCGACAGGCGTCTTCAGCCCAGCAGGAAAACAAACGCCCACCTGCACGGGGCTGGGCTGGACCTGGGCGTTGTCACTCAGATGCCTGCAACCAGCACCGGGGACGGGGACGGGAGCCCTTAACACCGCCCCTGGGGGCCGGGGAAGGAGGCAGCCCCTGCACTGACGCCCCCACCCGGACCCAGACACGCTGAGGGCGCCGGAATACCCCACCCCACCTAAGATGCCTGTGTTAGTGGCTAAGCTTCCTCTAGACTTGGGGGAGGCTGGGCGGCGTGTCCCTCCCCGCCCCCAGCCCCAGGCTCTTGTCCCTGCCCCAGCAGACAGGACAGAGACAGAGAAAGGACAGGGAGAGAACACTGCGGCTTATTGGAACGCTGCTCCCAACCCTCAGCCCAGCTCTGAGTGGTTGCGTTGGCTCTTTCAGTTCCTCTTTGTTCGTTTTTGTTTTCTTCCTGCTTACTTTTTGTTTCCTCCAAAATTGCTTTTCTTAAAAATAAATTTTAAAAAAGTTCTTTGGGGGCCACACCCCCAGTGGCTCTGGGCTACTCCCTGGGCGGTGCTCAGAGTCCCCCGAGGGGCTGGGGATAGAACTCCAGGCTCCCACCTGTTCTCAGGGCCCCCTGGCTCCCAAGATACCTTTTATTTTTCCTTTTTGCGTCACACCCAGCGATACTCAGGGGTTACTCCTGGCTCTGCACTCAGGAATCACCCCTGGCAGTGCTCGGGGGACCCTATGGGATGCTGGGAATCGAACCTGGGTCAGCTGCGTGCAAGGCAAACGCCCTACCCGCTGTGCTATCGCTCCAGCCCCGATATATATTTTTTTCAATCAAGTATTAAGGCCCAGTGATTTCCATAGTTGTCACGACGCTGTCCCAAAGCCGTTCACCTCCCACGTGGCCTTCAAGCTGCGTTTTTGGGCTCACATTAGCTCTGCCTTCACAGGGCTTCAAAGGCTCACGTTTGGGAGTTCCCAGGAAACGGCCTGACCAGACCCTTCCATACTGAGCTCCCCCCCCCCCCCCGCAGAGCCTCACCCCTCCCCCTCCCCACCCCCCCTCCCCGCACCAGCTGTTTCTGGTTTGGTCTCCGCGCTGCTGCTCTCTATCTTGCTGCGCCCTTGCTTATGGCACTCACGGGTCAGACTCTCTTCCTCTGGGGCGCTCATGCCCTGCTTGGGGTGGTCCCGGGGTGGGCAGTGCTCACTCGCACAGTGCTCGTGGGCTCCGGCACTAGCCACAGTGCTTGGCGCATCCTGGACAGAAGCCACGGCAGAGCCACCAGCCTCAGAGGGCACATCAGGGGCCACTAGGGATCCAGCTCGCAGCGTCCTGTCTGTAAAGGGGAAGCTTCTCCCCTACCCGCCTGCGCCTCCTGTGGTGTCTTTTTGTTTGTTTGTGTTTGGTTATTGTTTGTTTGTTTGTTTGTTTTTGTTTTTTGGGTCACACCTGGCGATGCACAGGGATTACTCCTGGCTTTGCACTCAGAAATTACTCCTGGCCGTGCTCAGGGGACCTTATGGGATGCTGGGAATCGAACCCGGGTCAGCCACCACCGTGCAAGGCAAACGCCCTACCCGCTGTGCTATCACTCCAGCCCCTGTTTGTTTTTGTTTTTGTAGTTTTAGGGCCACACTTGGCAGTGCTCAGGGCTTCCTCCTGGCTCTGTGCTCAAGGATCACTCCGGGCGGGGCTCAGGGGACCCTATGGGATGCCAAGCATAGAACCCGGGTCGGCCAAGGGCAAGGCAAACGCCCTCCCCACTGTACTGTCGCTCCAGTCCCATCTCGTGTTTTGATATTCTTGAATCAAAGCATACTTTCCTTATCGTGAAATGCAAAGACCTTTCGAGCGGTGTTTAGGTTTCTGAGAAACTGTGCTTACCTGTGGAATCCACACTTCAGCCAAGAAATAGAACATTTCTCCCCCCCCCCCGCTCCCCCCGCCCCCCGCACAATCTCCCCCCGGCCCCCACCTCTGCAGCTGACACACAGAGACAGCCCCAAATTCCGCCGACTTGGCCCAAGTCTGACATGAGCAGATAACCCCAGGCCTGAGATATTTGTAAACAACCTCGAATAGGAGAGGCGGGACAGAGAGGAACAGTAGAACAGAACTCGGAGGTCACAGAATAGGCAGGGAGAAGGAAAAGTTAAAAATAGAGAGATGGTTACTAAATTTGGGGGTTCCGGAAAATATGACAACAATGAAACAAAAAACAGCATCTGGGGCGGGAGAGAGCCAGGGGGGCCAGAGCTCAGCCTGGCACGGGGGTGGGGGGGCCACGGTGTTTCATCCCTGGCACCGCACTGCCAGAGATGCCCTCAAACACAGCAAAATCAGACGCCATTGGGGGCTGTTTGCTTGTGTGTCTCGGGGTCACACCTAGGAGTGCTCAGGTCTACTTCCAGCGGAGGGGGTGCTCCTGGCAGTACCCACGGGGCGATGCCTGGCAGGGGTTGCACCCAGGCCTCCTGCGGGCAGAGCCCCGAGGTGTCACTCGTAGGTGCTTTTGTGAAAGCAAAACCTCTGCAGGAGTGAGAGGAAAATGGAGCAAAGAAGCCTTAGAAATGAAAACTCTGGGGCTGGAGCGATAGCACAGCGGGTAGGGCGTTTGCCTTGCACGCAGCCGACCCGGGTTCGATTCCCAGCATCCCATAGGGTCCCCTGAGCACCGCCAGGAGTCTTTCCTGAGTGCAGAGCCAGGAGTGACCCCAGGCATGACACCAAAAGCAAAATAATAATAATAATAATAATAATAAAGTAAAACAGAAATGGAAACTCAGGGCTGAGGCTGGGTCTTCCAGGAAGGGGGGTGGGGGTGGGTTCTGCCTGGGAGAGGAGGGGAGGAAGCCCCCTGACACCCAATGGCGGGCCCGCGGTGAGCAGGCATGGAGGGGCTCCCAGGTGGGTGCCCGCCTTGCCTGGTCGTTGGCGGGGGGGGGGCGGGGGGGGAGATCTTGGTCTTGGCTCCAAGACAGTGACGCTAAGGCCAGAGTGTTCCCCCCAGGTGACTCCAGACAAGGGGCCCTATTCAAAATATGTAAAGAAATCCCACAACGCAACAACAACCAAAACAATTTAGGGGCCGGAGTGATAGTACAGCGGGGAGGGTGCTTGCCTCGCGCGCACGGCCAGCCCGGTCTCTAACCCTGGCACCCCATCGGGTCCCTTGAGCTCCGCCGGGAGTGACCCCTGAGTGCAGAGCTAGGAATAAGCCCTGAGCATTGCCGGGTGTGATCTCTCCCCCAGCCCCCCCCCAAAAAATTAAAATGCACAGAAAATGCAAATAGATATCTCAAAAAAGGTGACCAACAGGCACATGGGGGAAAAAGCTCAGCTGGAGGCCCAGAGCTGCGGAGCTGAACGGCATCTGCCTTCCAGGCCCGAGGCTTGAGTTCAGTCCCAAGCACCAGCCCACATGGCTGTGGTGCAGGATTCTCGGTGCTACCACCAGCAAGTGTGTGATGCCCCCAGACATCACAGCAGCAGCGCCAGGGAAAGAGGAAATGCACATCAAAACCACCAGGAGCGGGGCTGGAGCGATAGCACAGCGGGTAGGGCGTTTGCCTTGCAGGGGCCGGCCTGGGTTTGATTCCCAGCATCCCATATGGTCCCCTGAGCACCGCCAGGGGTAATTCCTGAGTGCGTGAGCCAGGAGTAACCCCTGTGCATCGCCAGGTGTGACCCAAAAAGCAAAAACAAACAAATAAACAAACAAAAAATAACCAAACACAAACAAAAAGACACCACAGGAGGCGCAGGCGGGCAGGGGAAGAAGCTTCCCCTTTACAGACAGGACACTGCGAGCTGGATCCCTTAGTGGCCCCTGATGTGCCCTCTGAGGCTGGTGGCTCTGCCGTGGCTTCTGTCCAGGATGCGCCAAGCACTGTGGCTGGAGGCTGGGCAGGAGGGGGTGAGGGGAGCGGGCGGTGATGGGGGATGGCGGGAGGGATACTGGGATCATTGATGGTGGAGAATGGGCACTGGTAGAGGGATGGGTACTCGATCACTGTATTACTGAAATGTAATCACGAAAGTTTGTAGATCTGTAACTGTATCTCACAGTGATTCATTAACAAAAAAAATAAAAATAAAAAAAAACACACCTAAAAGCTCAGATCCAGTGTTGCCACTCCTAGATATTTATCCAAAGAAGATGAAAACACCAATTTGAAAAAAAAAAATCTGAAAAACTCTGTTCTTTGTAGAAGCATTAATGGCAACATCCAAGATGGGAGTGATTGAAAGGCCCCTGGATGCTGCCTGGGATAAGAGTTTTGCTAAATATACCCCCGGCAATGCAACACGGCTACTAAAAAAGAAAAAAGATGAAATCTCGCCTTTTGCAACAATGTGGATGGAACTGGAGAGGATCGTGCTAAGTGAACTTAGTCAGAAGTGAGAGACAATTACTGGAAGGGGCTCTCGTGGATGGAATATAAATACCCGAAGCAAACAAGTTAGCAAATTCAAACAAAAATAACTGAGATTTTGTGAAAATCCTGGTGGAAGGTGGAAAGAGAAGGGGGGGGGTGTCAATCTGCTCGTGGAAATGGCCCTCGGATGTTGGGGTGAGAGCAGGGAGACAGGGCAATGTGACACTCTGCTCCCCAATTTTATGCAGCATTGTCAAGTCATTGCAAGTCAATACGATTTTATATTAAAAAGTTGATAGATGGTGTCAGAGAGATAGTCCAGGGGTTAAGGTTCGATCCCTGGCACTGCATATGGTCCCCTAAGCACTGCCAGGAGTAAGCTCCGAGCACAGAGCCAGGAGTAAGGCCGGGGAACAGAGCCAGGAGTAAGCCCTGGGCACCACAGGGCATGGCCCCAAGACCATAACAATAATAACATGTTGATCGAACCCAATATATTCCAACTTGTGAGAGATGGCAGTGTCGGCCAGGGTGACAGGGGTTCAAGCAGGCATTCCCTAGACATGCCGAGCCCTCCCTTTGCTCCCCGATGAGAGATTTCTTAATCCCAAGAAAATACCAAGTTTTGTGCGGGAAAGAACGAAATTGGAAACGGAAAATTGCTCTGCAAAAAGACATCTTAAGAGAATGACAAAACAAGCCACAGAATGGGAGCAAACTGTGAAGGACCTCTCATCTGGCAAGGAACAGTTTCTCTGTCAAAGGACTATTATCCCAGCTGACACACACACTTCAGACTCAATAAGAACAAGATCAACAACTCGATTAAAAATTGGGCAAAGGAGGGGGCTGGAGCGATAGCACAGTGGGTAGGGCGTTTGCCTTGCACGCGGCCGACCTGGGTTCGATTCCCAGCATCCCATATTGTCCCCCAAGCACCGCCAAGAGTAATTCCTGAGTGCAGAGCCAGGAGTAACTCCTGTGCAAGCCAAAAAAAAAAAAAAATGGGCAAAGGAGGCAAACAGACACAAATGTGCTGGACAGACGGCAGATGGACAGTCCACCCTGATGTGACACATCACAAGGACCCTGAGGAAGCTGGGAGAACGATCTCTGGGAAGAGCTGGGACCAGGGATTCCTGGAGGCACCTCTTTCTATCTATCCTTACTAGGCCTTTTTTCTTTTATCTGGGCGGGTTTCTGGCAGTGCTCAGGAGACTCGGGGGCTGGTGGCTCAATGCAGGGGCCAGAGGATGCAGCACTGCTCCCTCAGCGGTGCTGAGTTCCGGGGGGGGGGGACCCCCTCGGAGCTGGGCCCTCCAGGGCTGCACCTGGTGATGATGCTTGAGTTATTTCCATGGATGAATGTTGAATCTTGCCGACAGCTTTCTCTGCGGGGATCTGTATCATAAATGGTTTTAGCCTTTCCTTTTGTTGATTTGCACCTGTTGATTCATTGTTGCAACCCTGGGATGAATCCCACCAGATTCTGGTCCATGAGCCTTTGGAGACAGTGCTGTGGCTCTTTCATCCACAGCCATCAGGGATGTCGTTTTCCTCCTTCGTGACTTTTCTGTGTGCTGTGACATCTCGGTGTCCGTGCAATGTGGCTTCGGAGATGTGGGTGGAAAGGATTTCAATTTCTTTGCAATGGTTTTTGGGGGGAGCACACCTGGTGGGATCAGGGCTTATTTCTGGCTCTGTGATCAGGGATCACTTCCAATGGGGTTAGGCAAGCGCCTTACCTGCTGTATCTCTCCAGCCCCTATTTTATTTTTCACATCTGGTGATACTCAGGGTTTACTGCTGCTCTGCATTCACTCTGGTGGTGCTCGGTGGGGGGACCATGTGGGATACTGGGTATAGAACCCGGGTTGGCCGTGTGCAAGGCAAGTGCCCTACTTGCTATACTATTGTTCCTGCCCCTTCTCTATTTTTGGAAGAGCTTGAGGGACGTAGGCAGTGTCTTCTTTGAAGGCTTAGCAGAACTCACCCGGGCCCCATCTGGTTCTGAGCATTTGTTCTGGGGAAGGGGGTCCCTGTGCACACACCCCACGCCAGAAGGTCAGCCTCAGAAGGCACAGCCCCCAGCCGCACCACCCTGAAGAGAGCGGCCTGGTGGGGTCTGTGTGCTGCTGGCAGTACCTGGGGTGCCCGTCTTCCCTGTGAAGGGGGGCTCTAGCTGGGTAACTGGGGCGAGGGTCTCGCCACTGAGAATGGTGGCAGGGGCTGACTTGTGGCTCCTCTGGCAGTATCTCAAGGTCCTGTGCCCACGCACAGAGATGCCGAGGCACAGCTCAGTGGGGGCAGGCAGACTGGGGTGCCTGGTGGTCGATTCCAGGGGAGACAAGGCCCGGGTGGGACTCTCCAAGCAGGCGGGGTGCCACGAGTGCTACGGGGTGGGGGGAGAGAAACATGGGTTTGGGGAGTGGCTAAGGGAATGGGGTGTCCAAGGGGACCAGGCAGAGGGTGGCGGCAGAAGCGGGGCCCACGGGCATTGGAACGTGACCGAACAACCGCTGCGTGGAGGGTTTTTGAAACGAGATGAAAACGTGACCGAGGGGAAGGACCACAGCTTGGAGCCTGTCCCAAACGCTTCACCTCTCCCCACAAATGGAAGTGCCTGGAACTGGCACAGCTGGCAGCTAGACCAGGAAAGGGGGCTTGAACAGGTCTGCAGAGAAAGGCCGGACGCATGAGCGGGCGTGTAGGTGAGCTCTGGGTGTTCTTGGTGCCCCCCCGCCGCCCCCCACTCGCGCGCTACGGAAAGACCAGGAGGGACAGCGCCTCGGCGCGCCCAGAGTCCTGCACTGCGGGTGACTGGCCGCTGGAGGGCGCGCGGCGCCCACACGCGGAGTTGGGCGGCTTCAGAAATCTTGGTCGGAAATGGAAGGTTTTCGCATTTTTCAGCACAGGAGACCTAGGTTCAAGATCTAAATCCGGATCTCATTACGTGCCACCCGTGCAACCTGGGCCGGGTTACACAGCAGCGCTGTGACCCAGTTTCATCTGCTGAAACAGACACATCTGTTATGAGTGTGTGTGTGTTGTGTGTGGTGTGTGTGTGCGCGCGCACACGTGTGTGTTGATCTCTCTCTCTCTCTCTCTCTCTCTCTCTCTCTCTCTCTCTCTCTCTCTCTCTCTCGCTCTCGCTCTCGCTCTCGCTCTCTCCCTCCTTCTGCCCCTCAGACAGTCCTGCCCAGGCCAAACCCAGCATCTGGGGTGCAGGGAGAGTCAGAGACTGGGGTTCTCAGGTGGGAGTGGGGTGCACCCAGTGTCTCCTTCTCCTGCTCCGTCTTGGTTTCCCTCCTCTCACACCTCACCCCGGGGTCCACACCCGCTGTGGGCTGGCCCTTTGGATCCCACCCCCTTCTCCAGGGCGCCCAAGGGAGCAGCCACACACTAGGGTCCTGCTCACCTGCTCACAGACTGGGGAGGGGTGGGGGTGGGAGCAGAAATAAATGAGAGAGGGGCTGAAGTGATAGCACAGCAGGTAGGGCGTTTGCCTTGCATGCGGCCAACACGGGTTCGATTCCCAGCATCCCATATGGTCCCCCGAGTACTGCCAAGAGCAATTCCTGAGTGCATGAGCCAGGAGTGACCCCTGTGCAACGCCAGTGTGACCCAAAAAGCAAAACAAAAACAAGAAATGAGAGAGACCCTCCAGGCGAGGAATCAGGGACCAGAGAGCAGCTGTGGGTCCTCAGCCAGTCACAGATCTACCTGGCCCCCAACAAACACACACACACACACACACACACACACACACACACATGCTCACACGCATGCACTCACACACACTCATGCACACATTCATACACACAGACACATGCAACCACATTCACAGGCATACACACACATACCTGCAGACACACACTCAAAGACACACAATCAGGCATACATAATCACAGACATACAAACACGCTCACAATCACATGCACACAGTCACACTCACACACACTCCTTCTGGCCATGTCTCCTCACTTCCCCTGCTGCTGGTGGAGTGCAGCCCCCACTCCGGCTCTCCACAGTCCCCTCCCATAGCAGGGCGTGCTGTTGACACCCAAGACTCACAGAGACGTTACACACACCACACACACTACCACAGGACGCTATACACATACACCACACACAGACACCACAGAACACACCACAGAACACACCACATCACACACATCACACATCCACTTACCCCACATACCACATACAGACACGACCCATACACACAACCACACACCACACACAGACACACTCATGACACATACACACCACATGTACACACACCACACATACCACACACACATATACATACCATATATACACACACCACCACATGCATATACACACAAAACATATACACACCAGCATCACACACACCACATACACTACAACACATACCCCCCACACACATATAATATACATCCCACACACACTGCACCCAAGCAGAGACTGAAGTGAGCCAGCCCAAGCCCTTTCCCACCTGGCCTCAGTCTCCACACCTGGGAGCCGGGCGACCCGTCCACCCAGCACGGCAGCATCCCCGTAGCGGGGGTGGGCAGAGGCCACGGTTCCCCTCCGTCACAGGGCCTGTCAGAAGGGTCCTGAGTCAGGGCTCAGTTTCCACCCCCGCGCCCCCAGTTCCCAGAGGGATTTGTGACAGGTGACCTGGATTCGCAACCCTGCCAAGGGCTGTGCCCCCAGGGAACCTGGTGCCAGAGACCGGGTGTGGCTGCAGGCACGGGAGCGGGCACAGTGGTCTCAGGCTGCAGCGGGACCAACGACAGACCAACGACAGACCTGGATGCCCGGGCACTGCCAGGCAGCCCGGCCCGCCCTCCCTCCCCCGCCCAGCCCCTCCCCCCTCGCTTTCTCTAGGACTTGCTTAATTAGCCAAGCTCATTAACTCCCACGGGCTTCTCCGCCCCACCTAATTAACTGACTTAATTAGGCTGCTGCCGGCCCCCAGCACCTGCCCCCTCTCCAGGCTCTCCCCCAGGCCCAAGAAGAGGCCCCCACAGAAGCCTCGAGATCAGCAGCCCCCTGGCGGGGGGTGGATGACTGGGGCAAGTGGAGGGGTGAGGTGGGAGGGCTGGCCCAGGCGGGCAGTGAGGGCCTGGGCTCTGAGCCTGCTTGGGTTCGAGCCCTTGCCCTCCCCCCGCTTCCTCACATGGGGGTAGTCCCACACGCCTGCCAAATGCACAGATCCCTGCTTATTAAAGAGCTGGCGGCCGGCACCGACGAAGCTTCCCGAATGCAGGGTGTGGGGGCACCCGGCCGGAAGGCCTGTGCCCAGGCCAGGCGTGGAGGGCAGCTGAGGGGCCAGCTGGGACGGACCCTGAGCCCCTGAGAGTCTCAAGGACAATAGGCAAGAAGGCTGCAGGTGGCCCCAAGAGGCTGACCTTGTCCCTTTAGAACCTCCCTGCTCTCAGCTCCCATGCCTCAGTTTCCCCTCTTAGGGAGGCCGGGCCATGTGTCTGTGACTGGCACACTTAGGGCATCTGCGACTCACCCGACGAGGGTGAGGATGTGAAAGCCAGGGCTGGGGGCTCCGTGGGGAGCGAGTGAAGGAAACTGGGTCGGTAGCCGCGTGGGGCTGCTGGCCCGGGAGCTCAGGCTCTGGCCGGGAGGAGGGGCCTGTACTGAGGGGGCACTAGAACCCAATACTTGTGGTGGGCTCCGCATCCTGTGCCCCAGCTAGAGCAGAAACCCTTCAGGTGGGCCCTTTAGGAAGCTGAGTGAACAACTGAATGAATGAACGAAGGAATGAATGAAAGAACAAGTGAATGAGCGAATGAATGAATGGATGAATGGACAAGGGAATGAACGAATAAATGAATGAGTGAAAACCCTGGCCGGGAACCCAGGGAAAGGAGCTCTTACAGCGACCCAGACACCCCTAGGGACCCTCACAGCTCATCGCATCACCCGCAGGGCACCCCTGCTCCAGGGATCTGAACCTCCTGTTCCCGGCCCCCTCAAAGCGCTGAGCGCTGAGGACAAAGAGTGGGAGGGTTAGAAGAGAGACTCATTTCCCCTGCGTTTCATTTATTTATTTTTGAATGTGTGTGTGTGTGGGGGGGGGTAATCTAACGGGGTCACTCCTGGAACCGCAGTCAGGAATTACTCCCGGTGGGCGTGGGGGGACCACGCGGGCTGCGGGGGATGGGACCCTGCAGGCGCCTCCCCATCGCCTGCGCGCGCGCGCGCGCGCGCGCGCCGCGTTCCCGGGATGCGCCCGCGGCCCAAACGGCTCCGCGTGCTCTCGGGGGCAGCTGCGGCCTCTGCTCCCCGCCGCAGGCCGCTGCCCTCGGCCAGGCCCTCCCGCGGCGGCGGGCACAGGCGGGGCGCGGCGCGGCGGGGACTCGCGCGGGGACGCTGCGCTTCAGACGGGCGCCGGGGCGCGCGGACGCAGCTGGGCTGCCGGGCCGCACGCTGGGTCTCTCTGATCTCCGGGGACAGCCTGGTGGAACGCTCCGTTCCCCAGGAGCTCTTGATGGTGCCGGAGCGAGAATGAATGAAAGAAATGGAACTGCTGAGTAAATGCTCAGGAAGTTAGCAGGGCTTACTAGCAAGTCGGAAAGAAAGGAAAAGGATTTCCCCGTTGGGGCGAAACTGGGTGTAGGACTAAGTTAACCATGGAGCCGGTTTGTGGGGGGTTATAGGAAAACTGGGGTCTTAGTGTTACAGAGAATGCAGGGAAGTGAAAGGGGTGTGTGTGTGTGTGTGTGTGTGTGTGTGTGTGTGTGTGTGTGTGTGTGTGTAGACCCTTTTATTTTTATCAGTTTGGTTTTTGAGTCACACTTGGCGATGCTCAGGGATTACTCCTGGCTCTGCACTCAAGAATTTCTCCTGGCGGGGCTGGAGAGATAGCACAGCGGGTAGGGCGTTTGCCTTGCACGCGGCCGACCCGGGTTCAAATCCCAGCGTCCCATATGGTCCCCTGAGCATGACCAGGGGTAATTCCTGAGTGCAAAGCCAGGAGTAACCCCTGTGCATTGCCAGGTGTGACCCAAAAGAAAAAAAAAAAAAAAGAATTTCTCCTGGCAGAGCTCGAGGGACCATACAGAATGCCGGAGATTTATCCCGGGTTGGCCACATGCAAGGCAAGTGCCTTACTCCGGCCCCTGTGTACGGCCTTTGGCATGAAAATTGGGCTTTGCATTTCCGGTTCGCAAGAATGCTACAGACAATGCAAGAATCCAACAGACCCTCGTCTGGCCCTTTGCGTAGGTGCTGCCCGCTACCCGAGCCTTCCCGTGAGCCTAAGTTCTGGGGCAGAATTTCATGTTGGATAATTGTTAACTCCCTGTTTATCAGAAAGAGCCCAAGACAGGAAGTCAAAAATGTAGGATGGGGCAGCCAAAAATAGGACCCCTTGGGGCCAGAACCTTGATTGTGGTTGACCCAAGTTCAATCCCTGGCACCCCATCTGATCTTCCTAGTACCACCAGGAGTGATTCCTGAGCACTGAGTCAGGAGTAATCCCTGGGCATCACCGGGTGTGACCCCCCTCCCACACACACACACAAAATGGGACCTCGGGGCCGGAGCGATAGCACAGCGGGTAGGGCGTTTGCCTTGCACGCGGCCGACCCGGGTTCGATCCCCGGCATCCCATATGGTCCCCCAAGCACTGCCAGGAGTAATTCCTGAGTGCAGAGCCAGGAGTAACCCCTGAGCATCGCTGGGTGTGACCCAGAAAGCAATAAATAAATAAATAAATAAATAAATAAAATGCAAAGTAAAAAACAAATAAATGAAGTTTTAAAAAAAAAAAAAAAAAAAAACAAAATGGGACCTCACAGCAGCTGGCGTGGGGAAACGGAGGCTTCCTCAGCTGCTGACTTACGCCTGGGCCTCAGATACCTTCCCCTGCTGCCCTCTAAACTGAGCCAAGTCCCAGGGACCCTGTCAGCTGATGGGCTGGTCCCTGGTCTGCAGTGTCCTGGCCATGCGATGGTGCTCACTTCTGTACAGCGTGACCGTCATAATGCAGACGGACTAGCCGCCTCTCCATCACACTGGGTGCATGAGCCATCGGCGCATCCGGGGTCAGACTGGAGAAGCCCCCCAGCGCCCACCTTTCCCCCAGCTGGAACAATGTTCCGCAAGTGCATTTCAGCAGAGGGCTAGGGGTTGCCAAGTCTGCCTGGTCCGAAGCATTCGATGTGTCCACTCCAGTGGACAGAGAAGACGGGCCTGGCCCTCTCCGTTCTCTCCAGCTGTATCAGAAACATCTGACACATCAATAAAAACCTCAAGGGGCTGGAGCGATAGCACAGCGGGTAAGGTGTTTGCCTTGCACGCAGCCGACCCGGGTTCGACTCCCAGCATCCCATAGGGTTCCCTGAGCACTGCCAGAGGGTAATTCCTGAGTGCAGAGCCAGGAGTAACCCCTGTGCATCGCCAGATGTGAACCAAAAAGCAAAAAATAAATAAATAAATAAATAAATAAATAAATAAATAAATAAATAAAAACCTCAAGGGCTGGCACGCCCCGGTCCCAGGCCTGGGCTTCCCGGCCCCGGTGCTTCCCGCGCAGAGTGGCAGTGGAGGCCCCTCTCCGCGCCCCCCTCCCGGGCCAGCACAGAAGAGAGCTCCGGGCAGTCACTGGAGACCTGTTTTCTGACGTTTCTGCTGGGTTACTATGGAAATTACAGCCAAGTTTCATCTCGGGGCTCTGCTATCCAAATCGCCCGACAGGACCGTCTCTGGAAAGGCAGCATTGCCATGGATACAAACTTTGAGCTGGCGGGAGAGGAGCGTTCCGGGGTGTCAAGGAAAGAGCTGCAGCGGCCACTGCTCTAGGTACATCCTCCTCCAAGAACCAGGCTGAGGGGGGTCAGACGCAGGAGGGAAAGTCAGGAGGAGGGAAGGAAGGGAGGGAGGGAGGGAGTAAGGAGGGAAAGAAGGAAGGAAGGAAGGGAGGGAGGGAGGGAGGGAGGGAAGGAAGGAAGGGAGGGAGGGAGGGAGGAAGGAAGGAAGGAAGGAAGGAAGGAAGGAAGGAAGGAAGGAAGGAAGGAGGAAGGAAGGAAGGAAGGAAGTAGAAAGCAGGAAGGAAGGAGGGGAGGAGAAGGGAGGGAGGGAGGGAGGGAGGGAGGGAGGGAGGGAGGGAGGGAGGGAGGGAGGGAGGAAAAGGAAGGAAGATGAAGGAAGGAAGAAAGAAAGGAGGGAGAGAGATAGATAAAAGGGAGGAAGGAGATGAAAGGAAAGGAAAAAGGAGAATGAAGGGAGGGAGGGAAAGAGGAAGGAAGGAAGGAAGGAAGGAAGGAAGGAAGGAAGGAAGGAAGGAAGGAAGGAAGGAAGGAAGGAAGGAAGGAAGGAAGGAAGGAAGGAAGGAAGGGCCTTAGACTGCAGTGCCATGTTAAGATTTCATGGCTAGAGACAGCACCGGGGTTAAAATACTTGCCTTGCACTTGAACTACCGCAGGCTCAACCCCCAGCACCCCATACAGTCCCCTAAGCCCTGCCAGGAGTCCGAGAGCACAGAACCAGGAGGAAGCTCTGAGCACAGCCAGGTATGGCCCCAAAACAAACTAACAAAAGAAGGTCCCACGGAAACCAGTGGGGAGCCCTTGGCCCTCATCTGCCTGCGGTGCCTCCAGGAACAGGCGCTCCCTGAGGTCACTGAGCCCCAGAGGCGTCCCTCTGTGACACTGGAGACACCCCAGCATTTGGAGACGGGGTGCGTCTTCACAGCCACCACATCCAGCACCCCCCACCCGCCGCCCCTCCCCCAAGCTGTCACGGCTCCAGCCTTGCTGCATTCGCCAGCCGGTCCGCCCCGTGTCCCCTCTCTCCCTTCCGCCCCACAGTCCACTCTGGTCACCATCCCCACCTCGGTCCCCTCGGCAGGTCTCCGTGAGTCACTTTGTCCTCAGGCCTCTTTTGGGACCACAGCCCCTGGGCCCACCAAAGCAGTGCTATTCGCATGTGCCTTCTGACCTGTCCCCCTCTTCCTTCTATTTCTTTTAAAAATTTATTTCTTTTTAATTTTATCTCCCCTTACACTTTATGGAAACACTTCAATTTACAAAGCTGTTCATGATGACTTGTTACAGACATTCAATATTCCGACACCAAACCTACCACCATTGCACTGTCTCACCACAATTATTCCCAAATTTCCCAACCATGAGCCTCATAAGCCTCCCCCCACAACAGCAGGCCCTCAATAATAATTTATTTTATATTGCTTGTTACAAATAATTTGCTAAAAGATCAAAAAATGTTTCCTGGGGCTGGAGTGATAGCACAGCGGGTAGGGCGTTTGCCTTGCACGCGGCCGACCCGGGTTCGAATCCCAGCATCCCATATGGTCCCCTGAGCACCGCCAGGGGTGATTCCTGAGTGCATGAGCCAGGAGTGACCCCTGTGCATCGCCGGGTGTGACCCAAAAAGAAAAAAAAAAATGTTTCCTTAGAAGAAAGTTAGTGAAGATGGTTGTGTTTCGCCACAGAGCTATTAAGCCCATGGGTAAGAGATTAATAATGTAGGTTAAGCCTCTGTGTCACTACTTGGTCAGTCAGGAGTGGTTGCCATTCTATGTCACATCCCATCCAGTGTGGAGTGCTACAACTGGGTTATCAGTGTTGTAGAGTTTGGAGATGTCGCACTGCCGTGCACTCCAGGAAGTCCAAAATTTATACACGGTGTTAAAGCTGGAGATAAATTTTTAACTGGTTGGTGGCTTTGGTGTGTGTGTGTGTGTGTGTGTGTGTGTGTGTGTGTGTGTGTGTGTGTGTGTGTGTGTGTGTGTGTGTGTGACTACCAGGGCTTCCAGAAGTACAGGGAGGTGGGGGAAGTAGCCTATTCCCAACTCTGTGAAAGCCTGAAGATTTCAATTATAAAACCCGCACACCTTAATTTCTGGATGAGGCTTATCCCAAGCAGTGCAGTCCAGCCGGGAACATGGTGGTGATTTATGGAGTGTGGAAGTTTTCGGCTGCTGGGGCTCTGCTGGGTTGGCGCGGGGCTCACCCACCCCCTTCCAGGGTGCCTCAGGACGACTCAGCATTGCATGGGGTCTGGAATCTCTGCCCTGTGCCCTCTTCCTAAAAATATCCTGTACTGGGCTGGAGAGATAACACAGCAAGTAGAGTGCCTTGCACAAGGCCAACCCGGGTTCAATTCCCAGCATTCCATAGGGTCCCCTGAGCATGGCCAGGAGTAATTCCTGAGTGCATAAGCCAGGAGTAACCCCTGTGCATCGCCAGGTGTGACCCAAAAAGCAAAAAAACAAAAAACAATTCTGTACAAACATGCCTAAACTGGTTTGAGGTTCCCTTCAAGTTTGACCCATTGAGCGGACCCAGAGTCACTTTAATCTGGACTTCTCTCCTTCCGGGCTGGGTCCAGAACTCATGGGGTCCAAAGGGGGTGAGAGCCACGACTTTCAGTGCTCATGGCAGCCGTCCACTGTGCTCCTTGAGGGGATCAGGACTTGCCTCCCTGCAGAGCTCAGGGGGCGTGATGACCTACAACGCTCTTTGGGAAACCTTTGCTAATTGCGTATTTAATAATAAATCCCCAGCGCAGAGATCAGGGAAGGCTGCTGTGGGAGATGGCCTTGAGCGGCATTATCCGTGATCCTCCCGGCTGGGAGTGTTTCAAGGCCTGACTCTGCCCTCGCCCTTGGTAGGGAGATGACGGTCCCCGTCCGTGAAAAGAGGAAAGTCTCCTGGGTCCTGACGCGCTGGGACATCATTGTCAGACACAGGAAGATGTTCTCTCTTCCGCCTCCCCCACCTGCCTGCTAGCTCACACCCCTCCATTAGTCTCTTCGCAGCAACAAAGCCCAATAAGGCCTGACTCGGAGAGAGGCTTCCGGCTAGGTGGGGATCAGCTTTGGGAAACTCCGGTGTGGTGCGCTAATTAGCAGGAGAGGGAAGGGTAGGAGGGGAAAGTGTCAGAGAAAGTGTTGGTGGTGCTGCTGGAGGGTGGATGGGGGGGAGGACTTGTTTTGTTTTTTCCATTTTTTTTCCTTTTGGGGCCACACCTGGAAGTGCTCAGGGTTCATTCCTGACTCTGCATTCAGGCATCAATCCTGGAGCGGCTCCCCGGGTCAGCTACTCGCAGGGCAAGTGCCCTGCCTGCTGTACTACGGATGCAGTTCCGTTGTCTATTCCACTTTGGTTTGGTTTGGGGGCTGCCCCCCCCCCTGCTGCTTAGGGGTTTCTCCTGGCTCTGCCCTCAGGAATTGCTCCTGGTGGTGCTCAGGGGACCAACTGGGATGCTGGGGATAGGACCCAAGTCAGCTGCGTGAAAGGCAAGCGCCCTCCCCGATGTACCATCTTTTCTTTATGCAGGCACTGTGATTTACAAAACTGTTCAGACTTTCATGCCCCCCCACATGTTCCCAGGTTACTTCCTGCCATTGGAACTATCTGGGGAGGCTGTGTCATAGCCTCAGGTACAACTGGGGGTGCCTTCTGCTTGTTCACTTAAAGAAGGCAGAGGTGGGTGGGGGGCACTGAGGGATTTTTCTCTGCATGCAGTTCATTTCTCTGAACGGGGGTGATAGGCCGCGTAGTTTGGGGACCTCTTTGTAGGCAGCAGAAGCGGCATGTGGGCAGCAGCAGGAGGAAGCAAGCATTCTCGGACACTGCTGAGATCAGGCTGAGTGGGGGGGGGGATTGGGAGATCTCAGAGAGGAAAGGCAGGGAGGCCCCCAAAGGCAGAAGGCTTTGGCCTCCGGGGGGTGTTCATTTTGGGGTAACTACTCCGGGATTGCTTCTAGCAGAGCTCAGGGGACTGTGTAGTGTCCACTCCCAGGTCTCCTAGCACTGGACTCGTGTTCTCCAGCCCTTTGTGCCTCTCCCTGTAGAAGGCTTTGAAATGCGGGATAAGGAGTTTTCACCCCAGACTCTTACTTAATCTATCTGAGTCAGGTAGAGGACAAACCCAGTCCACTGGGTGCTTCACAGTACTGGGGTCACAGAACTTGGATTCTAGAAAAAGACGTGTAGAGAGAGGAAGGGAAGGGACAGCCGGGAACTAGGCAGTGTTCTCATGAGCAAACTGGGTCCCACAGGCAGATGCTCCCATAATAGATGGGCCAGGGCCTGGAGTGATAGGACAGCAGGTGGGGCCTTGCCTTGCCCACAGCTGACCGGGGTTCAATCTCCAGCATCCCATATGGTCCTCTAAGCAGCCCCAGGAATAATTCCTGAGTGCAGAGCCAGAAATTATTCACTGGGTGTGACCCAAAAAATTTCTTTAAAAAAAAAAAAAGAAACAAAAAAAAAATCCCCTAGGCTCTCCTGTGTCCTGGGACAAGTCATTTCCTGAATTGGAAGAATTACTTTTATTTGTTCTCGTGGTGCCAGGGATGGAACTCAGGTCCCCACATGCGTGAGGCACGCTCCCTAGTGCCGAGGGATTACGTTTCAACACTTAGCTGCTAGATTTTATATTACACTGTGGATTCTCTGCTTTTGCTGGAAAAATGCCATCCCACACCCAGCCCACTGTGCTCCTGTGTTCCCTCCCCACCACGCCTGGCACCCCACATGCTGATGTCATCTGCGGGGACCTGTAGGTACTTGAGTTTTCCATCTCTGGCTCTAAAAATCCTACAAACGGTCAGGGCAGCTGGGATCAAAAATGCTGTCAGGGCGGAGAAAACCTGAATGAAGAGAAGAAGCAAGGAAGGTGAAGCTAAGTTGGGACTTTTTCATTAGGAAGGAGTGCAGCTGCTCAGCCCCCGCCCCAAAGGGCTGGGGGCGCTGAGCTAACTCTCTCCTAACGCCATCCTCATCGAGGCCCCCAATTTCCAGTTTCAAACACACAGGACCTCTTCACACCGAGGTGGTGCCTTGATCCCAGCTGCGCCCTCCAGCCACCCAGAAGTCCTGGTCTCTTTACTGCAGGGTCAGAAAACCAACCCGGGTAGGCGCGGGCCCCCAGCCCCAGACTCCCGTGTGCAGACGGAGCTGTCGGGGAGACCTCGGAATAAGACGGACGGACAGACAGACGGGAAGACAGAAGGATGCATCCATGAGTATACAGCCCACTGCAGACAGGCGGACAGACAGAAGGATGCATCCATGAGTACACAGCCCAAAGCGGACGGATGGACAGACTGAAGGATGCATCCATGAGTACACAGCCCACTGAGGGCCTGGGCTGTTTCCCTTCTAGAAGCAGACACAGGCACCCCCAAGAACAGACTGGGACAGTCTGGGGCAGCGCGGTCCCTCAGGGTTCAAGAGTCTGGACCAGGTGACAGTCTCAGACTCCCCCGAGTCCTCTTCTAACCTCGTTCTCGTCCCCTCGTGGGCTCTGACCTAGAAAAAACGGGGGTGGCGGCGAGACCCGGAGCCCACGGGCGCTAGGACCCAGCGCGGCCGGAAGGCGGGGTGGGGGCCCCCCGAGAGCGGCTCCCCGGGCGCGCGGGGAGAGGGCGCGGCGGCGGCGGGCGCGCGCGCGGCGGCGGCGGGGGCGCGCGGGCGGGGGAGCGGGCGCGCGCGCCGCGCGGGGCGGACAAAGGGGCGGGCGGCGGCGCGCGCGCCGGGGGGCGGAGCCGCGGGCCGGCGGGCAGGTGCGCGCGGGCCGGAGGGCGGAGCCGCGAGGCCGCGATGGAGCGGAGCCCGGGCGGGCGCCGGGGCCGGGGCCCGAGCACCAGGCGGAGCGCGAGCCGGAGCCGCAGTCACAGCCCGGACCAGGCCGGGGGCCGCGAGCGCAGGGCCCGGCTGCTCGCAGCGGCGGCGGCCGAGCCCCCCAGCGGCTGAGGGCCTTCCTCCGAGCCCCTGCCGGCGGTCCCCGCAGCCGGGCAGCGCGGGGACCCCCCCATCCCGGGAGAACGGGGGACCCCTGCAGCTCCAGCAGAGCGGCTCCCCGTCCGGGGAAGGCGAAAGCTTCCTCCGTGTCCAGAAGACAGCGACCACCCTACGGTACCGAGAAGACCCCCCCCACCCCGTCGATCTGGGGCCCCTAGAACGCATTGCCGGCCCCCCCGGTAGGGACTGCGGGGACCCCCGCTCAAGACCCTGACCATTGCAACTGCACACCTCAAGACGCCGAGACACGGCTCCGCACGCCCCTAGATCCCAGACACCCCCCCGGGCCCTGGAGCCCAGACCCAGGGACCCGCACCAGCAGGAGGCCTCGGGACCCCTCGGCGCTCCGGGATCGGGGGCGCCCGAGCCCCCCGCGGCGGCGCCGTTCGCATCCCAGCCCATGGTCGCGGCGCCCTGAGCCCCCCCGGGCCGGGCTGACGGAACCGAGACGGCGCCGAGACCCCCCGCCGCGGCGTCCCCGCGGCCCCAGCCCAGGTAAGCGGGGTCCCGGGCCGCAGGTGGGCAAGTGGCGGCGCGCAGCCCCCGCCCGCCCGTAGCCATGGAGCCCGGGCTGAAGGACGTCTCTTTGTGTCTCGCTTGAGGAGCCGCCCCCTCCTCCTCTCCCCTCCCCCGCCCGCCACCCCAGCCCCGGGTTCGGGTTCCGCTCCCAGGCCCCCCACCCGCGCCACGGAGAGAGGGGGTTAAGGTGCGGGGGGGCCCCCAAACCCTGAGCGGGAACTGTTCGGCATCGTTCTTAGCGTGCATGTACCTTCCCTCCAGCCCCCCCACCCGAGGGTTTGGGGGTGCCCACAGGTGGGGGGCTGCAGCCTGTGTGGGTCTTTGTCTGAAGCAGGCAAGAGGGGCGTGTGTGTGAGGGAAGCTCTGATTTTCTCTGACTCTCCGGCTGGAGTGGGGGTGCCCATTCAGGCCAGCCCCAGGGTGGGTCAAGCCCTTGCCATAGGGATGCCCAGGGGCCGGGTAGCCTCCATTCACGAGCCTGCTGGGCAGCGCACCTTGCTGTCCCCTTGCGCAGACCCAGGAGAGTCGGGCTCCTGACCCAGGGCCACGCCTCTGGCTGGGCCAGTGAACCCCCCATCCTCAGACTCCCCGACCCCCCGGGGCCACTGTCAGGCCTCCGCCCACCATCCTCCATCCCAGTGAGACCCCAGCTCCCAGCCCTGAGCTCGCGGACGATGAGGGCCCCTTGGACGCTGTCGCCTGGAATTTTGCTTCTGATTTTCTGAATGGGGACGGCTCCGGCCACGGGAGCACTATGGGATGTCGGGGTGCCCCCCCACCCCCTTCTCTGAGGCAGGCAGTGACGCTGAGGGAGCCCCGGCAGAGGAGGCTTCCTGCCTCTCTGCATCCGCAGACCTTTAGCTGGTGTCCCCGCCTTTGGCTCCCTCACCCCGCCCTGTCCCCTGGCCCCTCGGGGCTGTTGTGGGGCCCAGGTCATGCCTGGTTGGGCCCAGCTGCCCTGTTCTCGTCCCCACCCCTGACGCACCGGATGCCATTCTGCTGAAGAGTTGGGGGACGCCGGGGGGGGGCAGTTCTCTTCTCGGCCTTCCCAGCACCGAGTGCCCCCACGTCCACCTGCTGCTGCCCCTGACCCAGAAGACAATGTGTATGGGCGGGGGGCTTAGATCTGCCCCCAGCACCCTCCTGCAGACTCCCAGACAGGGGCACAGTCCCCCTCAGCCCAGGCTGCCAGTCACCTTGGGTGACACTGGGCACCTCCCAGTGGGCACGCCAGGGCGTGTGGGGCCTGGAGAAGCTTCCCAGCGCCTGTCTCTCCCCCGGCCTGTCTGAGCCCCGGGGGTCCTGGTGGCTGGCGAGCAGTGTCCCCCAGAGGGTCCCCCGTGCTCCAGGTGTCAAGGCTCTGCGTCTCCCACATGTCCCCTCCTCCCTCCCACCCTCCACTTCTCTCTTCGCCCCTCCCTGTCTGCATCCGGTCCTGTGCCCCCCGACCCACCTCGAAAGCTTCTCAGATCTCCTCTAGGTCCCTAGCACAAGGGGCTGCCCGGAAGGTCCTTCCCCACAGCGACCGGCCCCCAGCCCGGGCCTCCCTCTGGGAAGGGCCCCCTGACCGAGACAGTGCGTGTCCTCCACGTGCTGGGCCGTGTCCAGGCGCTTCTGTTGCTGTGTGTTTGCTCTGGTGCCTCCCTTTGTTGCCAGCCGGGGGTGGGGGGGGCAAGCCGATCTCATATATAAGTGCTGATTTTTGCGTCCTTTGGAAAGAATCAGGTGATGTGGCAGCAGGCCAGAGCCAGAGTGACCTTTAGACAGGGTGCTCCCCCCCCAGCTCCCCCGGGACCCTCCCAGTCTGCCCATCTGTATGGAAGCAGTGGCCCCCCCAGCAGGCGTCTGCCTCTGCCCCGGTGTTTGCACCTGATCTGACCTTCATCCCGGTGGGTGGGATTGTGTCCCCGGCACCCCCTGCCTCCCTGGGCCACCTTAGGACATGCCACGCACTGTCAATTCGGCAGACTGCGGCGCTGTGACCGAGGCCGAGGCCTGGCCCTGTGCTGGGACCTGGCCACCAAAGGCCCCTTCTAAGGGACCCACCTGCCCAGGAGCAAAAGTCCACGGATTCATGCCCAGGTCCTGCCGACTGCCCCCCGCCCCGCCCCCCGGGGCAGTGACATGGCTCTCTGGGCCGTGGTCTACCTGTGTGACCCACAAGGAACTGGACAGAATGTTCTCCGAGCGCCGAGCTATTTCCTCGTTCTCACTGCCCGGTGAGCTTCTCTCTCACTCGTGAGCTTGGGCCGGGCGGGAGGTGGCCCAAGTGCCTGGCGCTGCCCCGCTCAGGAGGACGGACGGCCCCTGACCAGAAAGCCGGGGTGTGAACAAGGGTTGAGTGGGGGCCAGCATGGGGTCCCAGCGGCCGGGGCAGGGTCCATGGGCTGCAACTGGGCTGCAACTGGAGTGACAGCGCTGCACAGTACTTCAGGGCTGAAAGGGTGCCCCTGAGGCTGTGGGGGTCCCTGTGACCATGGGGTGTCCCTGAGGCCATGGGGTGTCCCTGTGACCACGAGGTGTCCCTGTGACCATGGGGTGTCCCTGAGGCCATGGGGTGTCCCTGTGACCACGAGGTGTCCCTGTGGCCATGGGGTGTCCTGTGACCGTGGGGTGTCCCTGTGGCCATGGGGTGCCCCTGAAGCCATGGGGTGTCCCTGTGACCACGAGGTGTCCCTGTGGCCATGGGGTGTCCTGTGGCCGTGGGGGTGCCCCCTCTGACTGTGAAGTGTCCCGATGACCGTGAGGTGCGTCTATGATTGTGGGGTTCCCTAGGGCCCCTGTAACTGTGGGGTGCCCTGTGACCATGGGGTGCCCCTGTGACCATGCGGTATTTCTGTGACCTGAGTTCTCAGGACCCCCTCCTCACGCATGTGTTCCTAGAGGCTCCTGCTAGGGCGAGTCCCCAGTGTCCAGTGGCCTCTGGGGCTCCCCAAGCCCCACACCCCTGGGGTCTCCAGAGCCAGGTGGGTTAGTCTAGAGGGTTAGTCTAGCTAAGCCACACCCTCTCCTGGTCGGCCCCTGTGGTCCCGCAGTCTGGACTGGGCAGGGGTGCAGGCACCGGCCCAGCCCCCCACGGGTCAGTGGCCGTCTCGGCGGTCAGGGGCGGGGGCACACGTCCGTCGGTGCCAGCTGGTCACTCAACCCCATTTTCTCATCTGGCCCCCTGGGAGGATGGGAGCTGCCACAGGTCGCTGGGTCTGGCATGGCCGCCTGGTCCCCGGCCCCTCACCACGTCCCCCTCACCACAGGCCGCCCCCTCGCCTCGGGTGGCCACCTGGGCCTGCGCTGCCCCTGCCCGGGGTGTGGAGGGGGCTGTGCACAGCCACCACCTAGGCTCTGGGGGGTGAGGAGCCCGGGGACCCGCCATGAGCAGTCCCTGGCTGCTTGGGTGTTCGCTCTCCCTGCCGGGGCCGGCGTCAGGCAGGCCTGCACCCTTGCACATGGCTTAGCAGAGTGTCCCTGAGGGGCCGTAGAGGGGGTCCCCACCTGCCAATTCTCCATGGCAGGGCAGCGCCCAGGGTCTGCAGGACCCTGTCCCCACCATAGCCAGAGCCCCTTGGCATTACCCACTGACCTCGGGGGGTCCCCGGGGGTGCCTGCAGCCACAGCTGTGAGGAGAACCTCTAGGCCCCATTGGGAGGCCAGGAAGGGGGGCTGGACATGTGCAGAGTCGAGGCCCCCAGTCTGCTGCCAGAGTTGGTACAGCCCTGACCAGAGGGCTGCAAGTGGGGCAGGGGTCCAGGGGCCCCCTCTGTCCAGGGGCCTCTCCCGGAGCCCTGGGTGGTCCTCTTCCCTTCCCCTAGGGCTCTGCAGGCCCTTCCCTCACGGCCTGTCCTTGGGGCACTTCGAGGTCTGGATTTGGGGACACCGCCAGCCCTTTTGGCTCGGCCCACACCCATCACTGAGCCTCCTCCCTGCTCCCAGCATGCCCTGCGTGCCCGGGAAGGACCTTCCACCCGGCAGCCCCGGGCTTCCCGGGGTGCGTGTTCCTCTGTCCCACCCCCTGCACAGACACCCCTCACGATCCCCCAGACCTGGCCCCGGAGCTCGGGCTGTGGGTCTGCTTTCTGAGTACTCTGGGTCCCCGCACCGTGACACCCCAATTTCCAGGTCTGAGCTGTCCGTGGGCCTGGGGACAGTGGGATGGATCGTTGGGCAGCGTGGGAGGCCACCCTGGGTGGGCACTGCCCGGCACTGAGGAGGGGGGGTCAGGGCCCAGATGTCCCTGCGCCTCTGTGGGAACTGGCGTGGAGGCTTGTCCCTTCCGGGGCCTCTGCACCCCAGCCATCGGCGGGGTCCCAGCCAGGGCCGTGAGTCAGGCCAGCCCTGCTCCTGTCATCCTGCTGTCACTCTGCTCTCTGCTATCACCCAGCCCTGCTGTCACCCTACTCTGCTGTCACCCTGCTCTCTGCTGTCACCCTGCCCTGCTGTCACCCTGCCCTGCTGTCACCCTACTCTGCTGTCACCCTGCTCTCTGCTGTCACCCTGCCCTGCTGTCACCCTGCCCTGCTGTCACCCTACTCTGCTGTCACCCTGCTCTCTGCTGTCACCCTGCCCTGCTGTCACCCTGCTCTCTGCTGTCACCGAGCCCTACTGTCACCCTGTCCTGCCATCACCCTGCCCTTTTCTGTGACCCTGCTCTCTGCTGTCACCCAGCCCTGCTGTCACCCAGCCCTGCTGTCACCCTGCTCTACTGTCACCCTGCTCTCTTCTGTCACCCTGCCCTGCTGTCACCCTACTCTGCTGTCACCCTGCCCTGCTGTCACCCTACACTGTTGTCACCGTACACTGTTGTCACCCTGCTCTCTGCTGTCACCCTGCCCTACTGTCACCCTGCCCTGCTGTCACCCTGCTCTCTATTGTCACCCTACTGTAACCCTGCTCAGCAAGACACCAGCCCTTGGGGCCCCTTCCCCTTCCCAGCCCCTGTGGCCCCTGGCAGGGCGTGGCCTCTCTGGGGAGGGGGCCGAGAGCCAGGGCAGCTCTGGGCACCAGCTGCTGGCTGGCGCGTCACAGGCTATTAATAATGTGAGGACATGGCCCGGAGAGGGCCAGGCGGCACCAGCCGGTGGGAGAGGCTGAGGCAGGGGCTAGGGCCGGGGCGCGGGGAGACCCCAGTGCTGGCGGGGGGGGCGGGGGTGCTTCGGTTTCTGCAGCCTGACCTTGGGCGAGGGCAGCTCCTCTCAGCCCCCTCCCCGGGCACGGAGCCGGGCAGGGACCCCAGAGTCTTAGGGGTCCCAGTGATGGCAGAGACCCAGGACAGGCCAGCAGCACAGCCGTGGGGTACAGGCAGGTCCCGCCAACCCGCGGGGGCCCACCCTGTGCGAGGGGCTTCCCAGCCCTTCCCCACGGGCACACTGGCAGAATGTGTTGGCGTCATGGGGACGGGGGCTTTGTCTGGAGTCTTTGAGGGTCCCTGCACCCTGATTTTGGATGTGGCGGTGCTGAGGGGTGGTGGGCTCGAGTGCCGGGGGTCGGTGCTGTGCCTCCAGACCCCACTCGGTGTGAGGGCACGGGGGGCTGCCGGGGAGCCGCGGTGGCAGGAGCTGTGCCGGCACCCAGCTCGATTTCTGGGTCCAGGGCTGGGCTGCGGCCCTCCTCCCTGAGAGCAAGAGTGAGCACCCCGGGGTGAGGAAGGCTGACGGGAGGAGGGGAACAGAGGGGGCCACCTGGGGGCGGGAGGGGGCCCCCACTTCCCGGAGCACAGGCTTGTGGCCGTGGGAAACCAGGGACCCTGCCGGATTGCGCCTGCCCTCCACCCTGAGGTACTGGCCCTTAGTCTCCCTGCCCCCCAATACCCAGTGCCTTCACCCTGCAGCCCCGAGGTCCCGCGTGCAGGCCCCGCTCCCCACAGCCCCTCTGCCCCATCCCCGCCCCCCCCCAGAGCGACTGGGCCGGCTCTCGCCAAGCAGGCCAGCCTGGATTACGTAACACCCCAGAAAGGCACAGACACTCTCCGGGGAAGCAAGGGGGGACGGGGAGTGTGGTGGGTGTCACCAGGGAGGCCTCAAGGAGATGGGGCTGCACGAGGTTCTGCGAGAGGAGAGAGTAGCCCCCAGTGGGCGGGGGGAGGGGGCCATTTGGGAGCAGCGGGAAGACCCTGGAGAGTGGAGCAGAGGAGGAAGGGGACAGGTCAGGGGGTGAGTCCCCCCGGTGCTGGGGGGAGCACCGTCCACTTGGCTTTGGCCAGGCTCGAGACAGGTGGGAGCGCCCAGGTGGTCAGACACTGTCTCCAGAGCTGCGGGCACGGCCATGTCCCTCGTGCGCCCAGGGGACAGTGCGGCAGAGGCCCTGTGTGACCGGGGGTGGGGGCGGGGCAGCAGCAGGTCCCAGACGGGCGTCCACGACAGGCACGATCCCCGTGTGTGCCATTGGCGGTGTGGTGGGCCCTGTCCCCCGGGGCCCCCCTCCCTGCGTCCCGTCAGTGTGAGCAGACCGGGTGCCCGGGCATCTGGGGGCACCTGCCCAGCCCGCTACAAGGTTCTAGCCGCTCAGGTTGTCGTTTCGAGTCGCCTGCCGAGGCTGTCGTACACACTGAGCCTCATCGGTCAGCCCGGGTAGAACCCAGCACCTGACTGGGCCTCAACCCCATCTTTCAGAGGGTCTCTGCGAGGAAGGGAGGCCTGGGGGGCGACTGCTGCCAATCCACTTGTAGCCTTGTAGCTTTCCAACCCTAGAGGCGGGGGCCTGCATCCTGTCCCTCTGCTGGCCTGGGCCGGGTGCTGTCCACGCCGTGGTGCTGAAGGCAAAGAGGCCACCCGAACCACTGACTGACCAGCAGGAGTGGGGAAACCCCAGGCTGTGTGTGTGCCCCCGTCTGCTGAGGGGCCCCGGCAGGCTCAGCGTCCCGAGTCGGAGAGGCTTCAGCAAACGCACACACCTTCCCGCACCCTTTCCGAGGTCGTGGGAGGGTCTGTGGCAAAGCTTTGGGCACTGGCGTGGTAACACCCAGATGTGCATCCTGCCTCTTCCAGGTTATCTCCAGCCAGGGACCGCCCGCTCCGGGCCTCAGGGCCTCCCGGGTAAGCGGGCGGTGACAGTAACAGAGTGGACGCGCCGAGTTGTATGCAGCACTTGGCACATCCCGAGGGTGCCCTGAGCGTCAGCCTTGACTCTCCTCCTCTTGCTCCTGGCCACTGCTCCTCCCATGCTGCCCGCCGCCCCCCTACACCCCTGGGGGTCCCTTCTCTGCGGGACTGGCTGCCGGGGGGAACCAGCACCTGCCCTGGCCCAGCCCCGTGCCCGGCTTGGCCTGTGTTTTTGAGCATCAGAGTCTGCGTCTGGGAAATGGGGCTGGCGATGCCTCCGGCAGGGCACCGGGACCCTCGCCGGCAGAGTCACGTGCAGGAAGGGCCAGAGCAGCCGCACCGCGGGGTTGGCGCTGACCTTGTACGCGGCCAGTTCCCGGCCAGCCCGTATGGTCCCCTGAGCAGCACCAAGAGGGACTCCTGAGTGTAGAGCCAGGAATAACCCCTGAGCATCGCCAGGTGTCTCAAAAAAAAAAAAAAGTTACATTCAAGAAAACCAAGATATAAAAAGTCACAACTTCCCGAGCACGTAAGGAATTATTCACCCAGCATTTGTCACACTCTAAGAGCTAGGAATAGCAAGATGATTAAGGCATGGGGCTTCCTTTCAAGGAGCTTTTACCGGATTATTAATCCCCCTTAAGGGCCCTTCAGGTGTCACCCCCCTCCAGGAAGCCACCCTGATCCAGTGCCCTCTTGGGGAATGCTGGACGTTGTCTTTCCGACCCCCTGGTTATGTGGGGTTTTGTTTTCTTGGCCTCTGGGGTCTGTGGGCTGTCACTAATGCATCACGAACCTCCTCAGCCTACTTGTCTGCATCAGGATACATTAACTCAATGCAAAGTGACTTAAGCCGAAAAGGTCCACCGACGCGCACACGTCCTGCACACCTGACTCCAGGTGCGCCGCAGTGTCCCCATTGTGCCACTCTGCACCTCTCTTCATGGCTCCGCTCTCTGACAGCCCCCTCCCTGGTAGCAGAGCCCCCCTCCCCCATTCACCCTAGGGGGGTCCTCGTTCCTCACAGGCTCATCTCGTGGCCAGGCAGGTGACCTGTGTCAGGCCTGCTCCTTAGCCAGGGTGGGGATGCCGTGGTCCGCGAGACAAAGCCATTCCCCAGCTAGAGGCCCCTGAGGCCCAGCAGGAAGAGTGCGTGTTCTAGAAACTTCCGGAAGTCTGATGGGTTTTAGTCTCTGGTTTCAGGTGTGGGGGGTTTGGAGAGGAGGGACCTGGAGCCAGTGGGGGCAGAATGTGGGGCACGGGGGTCAGGCTGCACCCCATAGGCTAAGGGAAAGAAACTCCAGGCCTCACTCTACAGAGAAGCGAGAGGCCAGAGCCCCTCCCCACCACTCTCCCTCTGACTCGCCAAGGACAACTGGGACCAGCGCCTGCTCCGCTGTCCTCCCAGCCAGGCTCAGAGGAGACTCGAGTGGGCCCGGGTTGAAGGACTGGCCAGAGTGGGGGGAGCAAGGCCATCATCACTGCCATGGACTCCCCGGAGCACTGTCCAGAGGAGTCCTTCCACTCACACTTGCTCGTGGGGACTCGGCATGTGGCTGGGGCACTCATCACCCCCTGGGCATGCGGCAGCCTGCCCCTCCATCTCCTCCTGGACTAGGGGGAACCAGCAGCGGCTGCCCCCCTGAGCTTCTTGTGATTGTGGACAGCGGCCGTGGCAGCTGCTGGTGAAGGGCGAACCCTCTCTGTTCGCCCGTCTCTGCCCAGTCCCGCCATGCTCTGCCCCCTGCAGCCACACTGCCACCCATCCGCTGCGCCCTCGTCACCGGGGCAGCCTTCGCTGGCTATCTGCAGCCCTCCGGACGGACGGGGGTTCTGTTCTTGCTTTGCGGGCCCGACACACTCCCTTGCACACAGCCTGGAGCTCGGCAGCTCCTCATAATAGAGGTTCGCTCCTGGCTCTCGTAAGACACGAAACGGGCAACTTCCCGCTGGGCAGGGGACTAGCAGCAGCCCACCACGAGGGTGGGAGCCATCGGCAAACAGAGACGGAGGCTTGCGGGCACTGCCTGCCGCCCTGGCTGTTCACATCCCCCGGGGAGCCGAGGACCCCAGCACAGCACAGCTGGCCCGCAGGAAGCGGATTGGCCTTAACAATCCCGACCGCTGGCCCCTCCCCGAGTTCTCGTGGACGCGGTAAGTGGGATTTTCATGGGAGTCGAAGCCAACTTTAGCCACCGCCAACAGGAAATGGGGGAGGCACATCAGTCTCCATGCTCCCCTTGCTGGGGGTCCCCTCCCCCACAATCCTAGCCCACACACCGACAGAGCCAAGAGCCACTGCCCCGAGGACTGGGTGACACGTCCCCACCTGGGTCGCACAGAACTCGAGGTGCAGGGCGCGTGGGGGCCTGGGGCGCCCCACACTCGATTCGGGTCATCCACACGGAGCGACCCCCCCACCCTTCTGCACTCAAGTCAGGGCTGCCCAGTGCCCGCTGCTCTTGTGAGCAGGGGCACCAGCGGTGACCCAGGGGACAGTCCAGACGGAAGCGCCCTGGGGTTTGGGGACTCTTGCTTCGCCTGGGAAAGCGGCACCAGGGCAAGCTCTCACTGGGTCCCACGGGGCCGAGTGAAGGCACGCCGGGCGGGGCGCCCTTGACCTCTCAGGGGTCTGGACAAGATGCGAGAACACGTGGACAAGAACCCCAACTTGGCTGGGGACCGGAGCGCATGCCTGGCACGTGTGAGGCCCCGGGTTCCCTCCCTGGCACCACTCGGCCCCCAGCACACTGCAGTGAGCACTGGCCTTCAGGGCCGAGGTCACCAGAGTAAGCTGCACCCCACCTTCGACAGAAGGCGCTCCCACCTTGGGGCAGTGTCTGGTGTCCTCGGCCCCATGCACGCCCAGCACTGTCCTCCCCGTTTTCCTGCCACAGGAGCTGAGACCCCCAGGAGGGCGGCGACTTGCTCAAGGTCACCCAGCGAGAAAGTGGCACACGTCAGGATGAAGGCCAGGCCGAGGGCTGCGGAGCCCCAAGGCCTGTGCCAGCTGGGCTGTGGCGCCCCGCTGTGTCCCCTGCCCCATAACTGGGTCAGGGACACCCCGCAGGGCCACTTCCTGCAACCCCCCCCCAACCTCCACCCAGAAACGGCAATGGAGACCCTCTACCACGGGCAGTGAGAGGGAGAGCTGAGTCTGTCTGACCCCTGCCTGGGAGCAGAGAGGGGGACCCTGCCTTTTAATGGGGTCAAGTGGGGACAGTGCAGGAACCTGGGACCCCAAGAGAGGAGGAGGGAGGGGGCGGGAGCGCTGAGGGGCAGCTGGACGGCCGCCTGTGGGTGGGAAGGCCGTGTGGTGTGGACCGTGGCCAGAGCCCTGGTCGAGCTCGGACCCACGGCTGGAGGCAGGCCCGGCCCAGCCCGGCACCTGTTCATGGGCTAAAGAGGCCAGACGCGTGGGGGGGCGCACTCAGGGCCATGGGGGGCCACCTTGGCAGACGGGGCCGCCCCTCTGCTGGGAGGGTCCTCCACGGAGGGTCCTCCCCACCTCACAGAGCTGTGGCAGAGGCGCCGGCCCAGTCCGCTGGGACTTCGTTGCATGGCCGAGTCTGCGGGCTCCGTCCTGCTCCCTGGCGTCTGTCCGCGGGGCTGTCCGGGCCGGGCTGGGGCGTCTCAGAGCCGTCTCGGAGGAGCCAGCGCTGCTCATGAATGGAGGGAAGGGGGCTGGGTGGGGAGCGGGAGCGGGGGAGGAGGCAGGACGGCAGATGGAGATGGCGGGGCTGGACGGGAAGCCAGGAAGCTCCCTCCTGGTGTTCCTCCGGCGGCGCCAAGTGGGAGGCTGGGTCGTGCCGGAGGGTAGCGGCGCGGGAGACGGAGAATCTGCACCGCCGGGAGCTTGGGGGGGCCCAGCTGCGCCCTGCTCGCGCCCTCCCCCCACCCTGCTTTCCCGGGGGGCCCTCCTGAAGGAGGCAGACACAGCAGCGGGCCCCTGTCTGAGCCTTCACGCAAGCAGGCGATGACAGGGTCGGAAGCAGGAGGGGGCGGTGCCCAGGGAAGGTTCTGGAGCCTTCCTGTAGAGGCCCTCACGCGCCTGCTGTGGGCTCTGCTCCCCACTTCGCCCCACGAGGCACGCAGAGGCGCAGCCCCCTGAGCTGTGTGATCCGGAGCGGGTGCCGTGTCGCCTCCGGGGGCGCCTGTGGCTGAGGGGGTGACAGGCTGCCCCCGCGGTGGCCCGTGGATCCCCAGGACGACAGTGTCATCCTTCCTTGTCCAGTGCTGAGCCCCCTGACCTGCAAACCGCCTGGCAAGCAGGTGCGGGTGGTCCCAGCCTTCCTGCGACCCTGGTACATGACATGTCCTGTGTGACATGTCCGGTGAGAACAGGAGACTCCAAGGGGCAGGCCGAGGACAGCCGCTGGGAGGGTCTGAAAGGGGGGAGGCGCTTCTCGCTCCCTTGTGGCCTCGTGGCCCTGGCGCGGCCATCCTGGTGTTCGGAGGGAGGCGGTGGCTGACGGTGCACCCCGTGTTGTCCCCCCAACAGGGAGAAGATGAGTGTGGGCTGCCCAGAGCCAGAGCCGCCCCGCTCCCTGCCGTGCTGTGGGCCCGGGGCCGCCCCTGGGCTGGGTGCAGGGGTGCCCCTGCTCACGGAGGACATGCAGGCCCTCACCCTGCGCACGCTGGCCGCCAGTGATGTCACCAAGCACTATGAACTCGTGCGGGAGCTGGGCAAGGGCACCTACGGGAAGGTCGACCTGGTGGCCTACAAGGGGACAGGTGAGTGCAGGTGACCTGGTGGCCTACAAGGGGACAGGTGAGTGCAGGTGACCTGGTGGCCTCAGGAGGACAGGTGAGTGCAGGTGACCTGGTGGTCTCAGGGGGACAGGTGAGTGCAGGTGACCTGGTGGTCTCAGGGGGACAGGTGAATGCAGGTGACCTGGTGGCCTCAGGGGGACAGGTGAGAGCAGGTGACCTGGTGGCCTCAGGGGGCAGGTGAGAGCAGGTGACCTGGTGGTCTCAGGGGGACAGGTGAGAGCAGGTGACCTGGTGGTCTCAGGGGGACAGGTGAGAGCATGTGACCTGGTGACCTCAGGGGGACAGGTGAGTGCAGGTGACCTGGTGGTCTCAGGGGGACAGGTGAGTGCAGGTGACTTGGTGACCTCAGGGGGACAGGTGAGTGCAGTGGCCGCGTGGAGAGGGGACACAGCTAAGCATGGGTGGGGGCGGGTGGCCATCAGGAGGCCCACAGTGGAGGGCACGATTGGAGTCAGTGGCAGTCTGTGGTGTTTGGGATGTCATGTGGGCTCCAGGCTCATCAGGGCGGGGAGAGAACCCCGGCTGTCTGTTTCCCTCTGCCAAGGGGGCTTGAGCTCACCGGCCCCCAGAGCCTCCTTGCTTTGCCTGGAAGCTCGAAGCCTTCCCCAGGGAGACTCACCAGGGCCCGCCCTGGCCAACCAGGATAGACCTGCACGAGCTCCCGAGGTTGCACAGGCCTGGGCGGGGGCGGGGGCAGGAGCTCTCCACTTGGGCTCACCTGAGCTTTGCGATTCGCTTGCTGTGTGGCCTCAGGTAGGAGACTTCGCCTCTCTGGGCCTAGATTTCTGAGTGTCCTTCCCACAGAGACACTCTGAAGAGCCGGGACCGGAGGGCTAGAGGTGTGTGTGTTCTGGGGACATGGTACCCAGTGGGGCACCCAGTGAGGACAGAGCTCAGATGCCTTCTGTGTTTAATTTCTTCTTTTTTCTTCTTTCTTGTTTTATTTTTTAAATTTTTCTTTTGTGTGTGTAGTGGGGTGGATCCCACTGGGCAGTGCTCAGGGGACCATATGGGATGCTGGAGGATTGAACCTGGGTTAACTTCATGGAAGGCAAATGCCCTCCCCACTGTACTGTCACTCTGACCTGTTGATTTCTTTCTTTCTTTTCTTTTTTTTAATTTTTTTGCTTTTTGAGTCACACCCAGCGATGCTCAAAGGTTACTCCTGGCTCTGTGCTCTTGAATTACTCCTGGTGGTGCTTGGGGGACCATATGGGAAGCCAGGGATTAAACCCAGGTTGGCCGCGTGCAAGGCAAACGCTCAACCTGCTGTGCTCTCACTCCAGCCTGCCCCCCTTGAGTTCCTTCTTATCCATCCATTGAGCAAGCATTTTGTTTTGTTCTGTTTTGTTGGGGGCCACACCCCCCATGGTACTCAGTGGCCCCACCCAGTTTAGTGCTGGGGTGGCTCCCACTGGCCTCAGGGGACCCTGCCTGCCAGGGATCAGATCCTGCCCTGGCCGAGAAGTGTGTATCCGGCAGCGCCACCTACCGACGGCTCTGGGGACCCTGCAGGGCACGAGAGAACGGTTCCTGCTGGGCCGGTCTCCTCTCCCGGGAGGAGGAGCTGGGGGGCTGGGCAGGCAGGACACAAAGTGGAAGGTGTGTTGGGGCTGCCGGCTGCCCGGCTCTGCGGAACCTTTGCCAACTCCTCCTCACTGGGCTCTTCACGCTTCCCTTGCAACCCGGGGATCCCTGCCCGTTCCCTCTCACCCCACCCCCCAAAGAGGGGAAAGGCCAGGCTGCAGGGCTGCGCCTGCCCGGTGCAGGGGCGCGGGGAGACGGGCCTCAGCGTGGCTCTTGCCCCCGCAGGCATGAAGATGGCGCTGAAGTTCGTGAACAAGAGCAAGACCAAGCTGAAGAACTTCCTGCGAGAGGTGAGCGTCACCAACAGCCTCTCGTCCAGCCCCTTCATCATCAAGGTCTTCGACGTGGTCTTTGAGACCGAGGACTGCTACGTGTTCGCCCAGGAGTACGCGCCGGCGGGGGACCTGTTTGACATCATCCCTCCTCAGGTACGGGAGGCAGACGGCCGGCCGGCCTCGCCAAGGCACAGCCACTCGGTGAGGGGCTCCCGTTTGGAGCCCTGGGCGGTCACTACGGGCTCTCTCCCCCTGTCCAGAAGACCCCCAGGGGGAGTGGGCGGTCACCGAGGGGCTCTCTCCCACTGTCCAGAAGGCCCCAGGGGGAGTGGGCGGTCACCGTGGGGCTCTCTCCCACTGTCCAGAAGACCCCCAGGGGGAGCTGGGCGGTCACCGTGGGGCTCTCTCCCACTGTCCAGAAGACCCCCAGGGGGAGCTGGGTGGTCACCTCGGGGCTCTCTCCCACTGTCCAGAAGACCCCCAGGGGGAGCTGGGTGGTCACCTCGGGGCTCTTCTTTCCCGCTGTCCAGAAGGCTTCAAGTGGGAGGTGGCTGGGCCACCCCAGGAGCTGCCCGGAACTCTGGGGAACGCCAGGAGGACCCGGGTGACAGTGGCGCTGGCTGGACAAAGCCTTTCAGAGCTCAGCTTGGGTGGGGATTGGGCGCCCCAGTGACCGCTGGTGGGGGCAAAGGCAGGGTCTGAGAGCTGGGCGGGGGGGACGCGGGCGCCCCTGAGCGCGGCTCCGGCCCTGCCGCCCGCAGGTGGGGCTCCCCGAGGACACGGTGAAGCGCTGCGTGCAGCAGCTGGGCCTGGCGCTGGACTTCATGCACGGGCGGCAGCTGGTGCACCGCGACATCAAGCCCGAGAACGTGCTGCTGTTCGACCGCGAGTGCCGGCGCGTGAAGCTGGCCGACTTCGGCATGACGCGCCGCGTGGGCTGCCGCGTGAAGCGCGTGAGCGGCACCATCCCCTACACGGCGCCCGAGGTGTGCCAGGCGGGCCGCGCCGACGGCTTCGCCGTGGACACGGGCGTGGACGTGTGGGCCTTCGGCGTGCTCATCTTCTGCGTGCTCACCGGCAACTTCCCGTGGGAGGCGGCGTCGGGCGCCGACGCCTTCTTCGAGGAGTTCGTGCGCTGGCAGCGCGGCCGCCTGCCCGGGCTGCCGTCGCAGTGGCGCCGCTTCACCGAGCCCGCGCTGCGCATGTTCCAGCGGCTGCTGGCGCTCGAACCCGAGCGGCGCGGGCCGGCCAAGGAGGTGTTCCGCTTCCTGCGGCACGAGCTTACGTCCGAGCTGCGCCGCCGGCCGTCGCACCGCGCGCGCAAGCCCCCCGGGGACCGCCTGCCCGCCGGGCCGCTGCGCCTCGAGGCGCCCGGGCCGCTCAAGCGGACGGTGCTGACCGAGAGCGGCGGCGGCGGCGGCGGCCCCCGGCCCGCGCCCCCCAACGTGGGGCCCGTGCCCGTGCCCGTGCCCGACGCCGGCCTGGCGCCCCCGGGGCCCCCCGGCAGGACGGACGGACGCCCGGACAAGGGCAAAGGGCAGGTGGTGCTGGCCACGGCCATCGAGATCTGCGTGTGAGCCGGGCTGCGCCCCCCGCCCCCGCACCGAGCGCCCCTCCCCCGCGTGGGCGGGTGGAGGGGGCCGCGGAGAGAGCCCCTCCCTCCCCCCCGACGGCGACCGCTGGCCCCTGGTGGAGGACAAGGGCCGGGCCCAGGGGGAACCGCGCCCCCGCGACCCGAGGATTCAGAGGCACCCCCCACCCCCAGACACACACCGGGAGCTAGGGAGCTTCCCGCGCCCCTTGGACTCGCCCACCCTCCCCGGACCCTGCGCTCCTGGCCCCGTGCACCCCCTGGCAGATCACCGGGCAGCCCGGCCTGACCCAGCGCCTGCCCTCCCGGCCACCCTCCCTGGGCAGGAAGGAGCTGAGTGGTGGCGCAGAGGAGGGGCCGGGAGGGGGCCCTGAGCGGAGGGCAGGGGTCTCCCCAAGCCCAGCCTCTGCAAAATGTAGCAAACGTCTGGATGCGGTGCGAGTGAGTGAGCACGAGAGTGAGTGAATGTGTGTGTGTGTGTGTGCGCGTGTGCGTGTGTGTGTGTGTGTGTGTATGTGTGTGCGCGTGTGCGCGCGCCTGTGTTCCAGCTGGCGGTTCCGCACAGACCCCAGGAATCTGTGATACCCCCACACACTGTGCTGAGGACAGAGCCCCTCAGGAGGGCCTTGGAAGCGGGGTGCTCTGCCAGCCCCTCCCCTCCCAGACTGTCCTACCGGAACCGAGGGGCCCGGGTGCTGAAAGGAGGGGCAATGCCGCTGCTGGCCGGCCGACTCCCCCCAGGGACCCTCTCTCCTCCCGCTCAGCCCGCACATCACCCCCCACCCCGCTTCTCGGGCAGCCACGCAAACTGTGCTGGATTTGTCACTTGGGGTTGCGTTGGGGTCCGTCCCCGCAGCCCGTGTGGGCCCAGCCCCTGAGGCAACCCCGGCGGGGGTGTGTCAGGGACTGTGTGGGTCTGGGCGCAGCGGTCAGCGCGGTTTGCCTGGAGCTGTGCATGTCAGTGACTGTATCCAGACCCCCTTCCGTCAGCCCCCAACCCGAGTTTTCCCCAGGCAGCTGCAGAGGGGTCCCGGCCGCGTCACCAGCCCTCAGGGAACCGGCAGGAAGCACCTGCAGGTCAGTTCGGCCCCAACATGAGAGGAACCCCATTCTCCAGCACCCCCCACCCCTGCTCTCTGGGAAGGCCTGGGACCCCGCAATAACCACCGCCTGGGGGAGGCCACCCCCTCCGCCTGCCGTGCACCCCCACTCACCACCCTGAGCCACGCCTGCCTGTCCCTCCTGGGGGTTCAGGACATTTGAGGGGGCTCCTTGATGGCCAGGCTGACCATGGGGGCGGGGCGCCGACCGCCTGCTGACCTAGAGCCCCCCCAGTCCCCTCTGACCCCTCATTCCCACCGTGCAAAAGGGCTATAGGTCCCCCTGCCCTGCCCGGGTCCAGTTTACAAACAGCGTGCGGTTGCCCCAGGGCCTGGCCCCCACCCCTCGGTGTCCCCCACTGAGACCCTTTCCCCGCCAGCGGGCATTGGGACCCTTCACATGCCAGGTAAGTAGCAAAACCCTCCTCCCACCGAGGCCCGACTCCGCAAAGGCCCCGACACTGCCCCCAGCCCCCTGGACACCTCCCAGCCGCACCATTTCCTTCTGCCTTAGGCCTCTCTCGACATCTCGTCTCCTGCAATAAATAACAAGGACGCGAGGCCCCGCAGCCCCCGCCGTGCCCCCCGCCCTGTGAGACCCTCTGCGGGAGCCTCGCCCTCGCGTCGTCGTAGTTTGTAGGGTGTTAGTCGGGAAGGACCGTAGTCGCGGGGCCCCGGGCGGTTGCCGGAGCAGGACCGTGCCCGTCCGCCCGGGACCCTTTGCCCCTTAGGAGAGGTGTTTGGTCACAGATGTTTACCTCAGTTTATGTCACTGTCGAAGAAACAAAATTAATAGCAAAAAAAAAAAAAATTTAGTAACACCGTAGATGTGAAGACTTAGAATACAGAACACACATAAACACGCCCCCCGCCCTGCAATTCTGCTGTGAAGGTGTATGTGTGCGTGTATGTCCCACCCCGGGCCGCCAGGATGCCCCCGGCCTCTGTCCCCGCCCCTGTGCGCCCCCCCCCCCCACTCACTGCCCCCATCCATCGGTGCTTCCCAGAGGCCCCTCTGAGCTGGCCTGTGGGGCGTGGGGAGCCCCCCGGATGGGGGCCAGGGCCAAGGTTACAAGAGGGCTTCCCACCAGGCCCAGTGAGCAGCGCCCCAAGGCTGCCTGAGCCCCCGCTGCATGGGTGGCACGGCCCTGGTGGCTGGCACGGCCTCCAAACCGGCTCAGGCCCCGGGGGGAGGTGTGGGGGGTCCTGCTCCTCGTGTACACCCCCCCACCCTGTGTTTGTAAATACTTTGGCATCCTTTGGCCCTGAGAAGGTTTTTAAATGTGTTATTTACTTCTCTAATCATGACAATTGCTTATAAAATAAAACAAAAGTTTAGAAAAATGACCGCCGGGTGACTGTCATCGCAAAGGCAGAGTCGGGACAAGGACATGGTTATCCAGAAGCTGCAAAACTCGACCTTCTCGAAGGTGGAGCCTGCAGTGTCTACAACAGCGATTCTGGCCCTCCGGGACCTCTGAGGCCTCAGAAGGGACAGGGTTGTCCCGGGGCTGGAGCTCATTTCCTCTAGGGCAGAAAGATAGAATAAAATCCAAAGGCGCCGAGGAGGCAGGTTCAGCCAGTGACACCCCGAGTGGGCTCCCTGGAGGGAGCAGGCAGGTAGCTGCAGGACCCCAGCCTTGTGGGAGGCTCAGGAGGGTCCCCAAGGGCTGGGAGGTTGGGACAGTACAGCCCTGCAAGAAGACCCCAGCTGGATCCCCGCTGCAGGCGGGCATGTGGGTGCTGGGGGCGGAAGCGGGTGCAGGGAGTTTCATGATTCAACACTCGTCCTGCAAATATTGAATCACCGGCTGTGTCAACAGCACTGTCCCGCCGACTGTGACTCCAGACAGAGGTCTGGCCAGAATCTGCGCGCACCACAGGCCCTCCTCCCACCCCCCCTGCACCTGCCTGGCCCAGCCAGTCCATCCATCCCTGCCCCTCCCTGCCTGCCAGAGGCCCCCGTCTTCACAACTGGCATCCGTCCCTCTGGACCCCTGTTACAGCCCCCGTCCACCCCAACAAAGCTGAAGTCCCCACTTCCCCTGCCACCCCCATGTGCTGCCACAGAAACACACAAGGTCGTCTCTCTCTGGGGTAGGGGCAGCACCCCTGCCCAGGGACGCCCCCGGATCTCCCAGCCCCTCTCCTTCCTTCAGGTCCCTGCCCAGATGGCAGAGGGACAGAGAACACGTCCTGGAGCAGAAGCTCCTGGGCCCAGCCAGCAGTCCCTGAGGCCGCAGCTCTTCTCTGTACCCTCGGAGCCCAAATTCCAGAGAGTGTCTGCAGCGCACTGCCCTGCCCCCAGCCTAGCACGGGGCCTGGCACCTGGTGGGCACCATAATGATTTGTCAATTTCATGAATGAATGCCCGCTGCTATTTTAGGGGCCGAGGACTCAGCAATAGACCAGAGAAACAAACCCTATGTCCTGAAGGAAAACAGACACTAAATTAGCTTGCCTAATTATCTATGAAATGGGGGGGAGAAGGGGGGACAAAAACAGGAGCAGAAAAGATTCTAAACTAGATGGGAGGAACTGAGCCAGGAACGTCCCACCACTGCTCGCAGTGATGCCTGGCCCCTGGGGAGGTGGACGGATCCCTTTCCTGAACGCCCCCCCCACCCCACCACCACCACCACCACCACGGATTGCTAAAGGATGAAAGGAAACGCGACCCCGTCACGTGGGACCGCCCGCCGCCTGCGTTTGGTCCCGCAGTGAGTCAGGGAGTTCCAGACTGTGCCGCTAGGGGGCCTGGGCTTGCTGCTGCGCCCCGCGCGGCCTCGCCCCCGCCCGCCCGGGAGCTGGACGGCCCCCCCGGAAGCCGCGCGGGCGCTCTCTTAGCCTGCGCCACCTCCCGAGGTCCTGGTGAGGTCCTGCTGCAGGGACTGGAGACCTTTCCTGTCCCGCTGCATCGCTCCGAGGCCCCCGCGCGGCCGTCCAGAGGGCCGGGGACTGGATTCTTTTTTGCTTTTTGGGTCACACCCGGCGTTTGCTCAGGGGCTCATGCACTCAGGAATTGCTCCTGGCGATGCTTGGGGGACCATATGGGATGCTGGGAATCGAACCCATGTTGGGGACTGTATTCTTTAGTGCCCCTTGAGCCTTCTGCAACGTGCCACCCCTCCCCAGCCCAGTGCCGGTGACAGCCAGCCTGCAGAGCCTCGGGGTGGGGCGGAGGAGGGGACCACCTCAAGGTTCCCGGCACCCTGGGTGGGGGGGACTGCCATCGCCGCTTACATCACGGAGGGAGTGCGCCTCCATGACGCCCCACTCTCAGAGGTGGGGACCCACCCCCCCCACCGCCCCGGGCGGTTTGGGTGACGGTGTGGAGGTGAGAAGCGTGATTGAGGGGGCTGGGGATGTGGCTCCGCGGTGGAGCGCCTGCCTCGTGTGTGGGAGGTCGCAGGTTTGATTCCCCGCACTGCACCCCGGGCCCCTGCACAACTGCTGGGTGCATTCCTGGGGGGGGGGGTCCCAGTGTCCTCAGGGCTGAGCACCGAACTGCCTGGGGTGGCCCCAGGACCTCAAACACGGCTCAGGATCGCACACACCTGTGGAGCTCACAGGGGTCCCATATTTGGTTGTGGCCCCAGGGATCCCAAGCAGCAAAGCTGCTGCGTGTGGGTGGAGCCGGATCGAACTCACAGACTCCTAGGCAAGTGCCCTATAGCTGAGCTACATACAGTTGGGGCCTCATATTCGTTTTTTTGGGGATGAGGGGTTAGGGCCCACCTAGTGGTGCTCAGGGATCACTCCTGATGGTTCTCAGGGACCATATGTGGTGCCAGGGATTGAACCCGCTTGACATACGCAAAATAAGTGCCCAACCCCTGTACTATATATCTTGGTCTCCTAGGACCCCATGTTCTTCTTTTTCTATCAAACTTTATTTAAAACCACATAGTTTACAAAGTTGTTCATAATACAGTCGTTTCAAGCATTCAGTGTTGTGACACCAATCCCACCCCCTGTGTGAACTTCCCTCTACCTGTGTCCCAAGTTTTCCACCCGTCACTCAAGCCTGCCCACAAAACAGACACAAGCAGACACAAAATAGTTTATATTGTATCGGTTGTTACAACACATGCAAAAATTATAAACGTTGGAGGACAATTAGTAAGATGGCAAGAATTTTGTCCAAAAGCAGTCATATCTAAATATTTTATTTTATATTGATTTGGGCGACACCCCATGGTGTTTAGAGCTTACTTCTGGCTCTGTGCTCAGGGAATCATTCCTAGAGGTCCCAAGACTAGGGATCAGAGCCTGGTATTGTACAGGACTCCATATTCTTGACTGATGAGTTTGGGGAGCTGACTCCACCCATGGCTCTGTGGTATGACCACATGCCCAGGTCTGATCACCAACCAGACCTTCCAGCCCAGCAGCTGGCTCAGACAGGGACGGGTTAGACGGCTCTGGCCTTTCTCTTCTCACGTGGGAGAATGTTCCTTCATGAGTGTGTGGGGGGTGGGCTGAGCCTGTTGCTGCCCATCTCTGCCAAAGATGGGGGAGATTCTGGACAAGCCTAAGACTACACAGAGCAGATGAAGCGGCAGCCAGAGATGAGCAGAGACAGATTCTGAGCATCAGCATCCATGACTGACTTCCCTGTCAGTAGGTTTTTGGGGGTCTGGTCTGTAACGCAAATGATGAGGCGGAAACCTAACATGTGGGCCGGAGCCACAGCACAGTGTGTAGGCTGCCTGCCGTGCACGTGGCCAACCCAGGTTCAACCCTGCCACCCCCTGTGGCCAATCCCCCGAGTCCCACCGGGAGTGATCCCTGAGTGCAGAGCCAGGTGTAAGCCCTCAGCACGGCCGGGTGTGGCCCCCCAAAACAAAACAAATCAAACAAATAAAATACAAGAGGGGAAAAGAAAGAAACCTGACATGGGCAAGGCCCTGGGGTAGATCCCTGACTTGCATTTCCCTTACCCACCGGGCACCGCCAGCTGTGGCCCCTACAAAATAAATATACAATTAAATGGTGGGGTTTTCTGCTACATAAGCTAAGTCGCCATCATACATCCTTTTTTGGGGGGAGTCTCCCAAGCGGTACCCCACCAAGCTACCCTGGGTCATTCAGCGCAAGGGCTCCAGGGATACCAGGATCACCGCAGAGGGACACACACACACACACACACACACACACACACACAGAACTGCGCAGAGCGGGTAGAGACCTCACACACACACACACACACACACACACACACACACACACAAGCTGAAATGCACAGAGCAGGGTAGAGACTTCAACTTCCTGCCAGGTTCTCCTGCCTCAGCTCAGAGGGGAGGGGCCGTGTTTATCTCTGAGCCACCCCCACGGATAGAGCCCCCACCCCTTCCCCACCCCTCCCCTCACCCAGTGGGCCTGCAGTCTGCTCTTGGCTTGTTTTCTTTTTTTCTTTTTGTTTTGTTATTGGGGGATGGGCCACACCAGCAGTGCTCAGGGGTCACTCCTGGAATGGCTCAGGGACTACTGCTCTGACCCCTTGGGGAAAATATCCTTATGGCACAGGCCGGGCTGAAAGGTGGCCCATGCTCTGCATTTCTATCAGCAACACTGAGGCTTTGCTGCCCCCAAGCCTGGCGGTCCCATGGCTCCTGTCTACCTGCTGGGCCAGGGACATGGTGGGTCTCTGCCTGGAGCATCTTAGTCTAAGCGTCTGCCTCTGGGCCCCGTCTTCTTCCAGTGGCTCTTCCTCTGTCCATTCCGTTCTTTCCTTCGGGTTCCTTGTCCTTGGTAGGGGTCTCCTGTGGCCAGCCCTGCCCGCCTGCCCCTGTGCAGATTCAAGGCTCCTTTCCCCGGAGTGAACCTCTCTATCCTCTACCATTTCTTTCATGCTCAGATTCATCTAAAAGACTCACTGCGGGGTGGGAGGGGGGCTTCTGAGCTGCTTTTCTGGCTTGAAAATTTCCCCCAGACGCCAGACCACAAGCCTTTGATATGCCTGAGATTTGCTTTGCCATGACGGATGAGATGCAGGTCCCGGGAGAGATGCTTTTGTTCTCTCCAAACAAACCCTCCTCTTCAGAGGGAAGTGAATGTGCACATATTTGCTGTTTCAATTCCTGTAGGGGCTGAAGAGAGGGAAAACAGGGGTTGAGGCGCATGCCTTGCATGTATCTAACCCTAATCAAGCCCTGGGTACCACATGCTCCCCTGAGCATCACTGGGGTCCCCTGGGTAATCCCTGGCACAGCAGGGCCCACCAGGAGGGACTGCTCAGCACCACTTTGGAAGCCAAAAATAAACAAATAAGCAGATTCCTGCTAGCTGGGGACCCACTCGAGGTGTCTATTGGGGTACTGTGGGGACAGTTGTCGCCAGAGCTCACTCGTGGTTAGGATGTCCCATGTGTGTGGGGCCACACTGGCATTTTCACTGCAATTACTGGGAGGGGAGTTGCAATCTCACTGCAATTGCGTTTTCTGACATTCTAGGGCCCCCTCTTCAGTCTTTTGTGTGTGTGTGTCTGTTTGTTTCAGTTTGGGGCAACACCTGGTGATGCTCAGGGGTTACTCCTGGCTCTACACTCAGGAATTGGGGGACCATATGGGCCACAGGGGTCTAACCCCAGTCACCACATACAGTGCCAAGTGCCCTACCCACTGTACTATCTCTTCAGCCCCTCTTTTGCTTTGTCTTTCTTATAATAATAGTTGAACAAAATGTTTTTTTCCGTTTCTAGGTAAACATTTATTATAACCTTATGTCAATTATTTTATTTTTGCTTTTGCAATTTGGAGCATTTCTGTTTATGAGAGGGGCCACACCTAGTGGTGCTCTGAGATCAGACCCGGGGCTCCCACATGCAACGCTGCCCTCCAGCCCTTTGAACCATCTCCTCTGCCCCCACCCACCCATTTTATCTGATCCTGGCATATTTGCTTTTTGTTTGTGTTTTTGTGCCCAAGGGATACTCACAGCTCCATGCTTGTGGAGGAGTGAGGGCTGTCCGCAGGGAGCTAAGTACTAAGAATTGAACCTGGGGTTTCTTCATACACACAATGTTTCCTAGTCCCACTAATCGAATCTGCCCCTCAGGCCCCATCCTGCCTATTTAGTAGCGCTCTAAAATATGCTTTATTTGTTTTGTTTTGTTGTTTTTCTCTCTGAGAAATGGTTTAAGTACTTAGATTGATACTTGCTTGTGGAGTTATGGGGAAAAAAACTTATCATACTTAAGTAACTTATTTCCTTTTGGTTCTACCGTGTTGTTTTTTTTCCCCAAAAAAGTTATTGAACTTCTTGCAGAACTTTTTCAACTTTCCTAGCTACAACCTTTTTATTTTTCTCGACTGAGGTGTCAAGGATCATTTCCACTAGCAAAAACTAACAGTCATGTATTCCTGTCATAGAATCTATTTGTTCAAGCATGTTTTTCTTTGTTTTGTTTTTTTTGTTTTGTTTTGTTTTGTTGTTGTTTTGCTTTTTGGGTCACGCCCGGCAATGCACAAGGGTTACTCCTGGCTCTGTGCTCAGGAATTACTCCTGACAGTGCTCAGGGAACCATATGAGATGCTGGGAATCGAACCCAGGTCGGCGCTTGCAAGGCAAACGCCCTTCCTGCTGTGCTATCGCTCCAGCCCTGGCTATGTAATTTTATACGTTAGCATTTTCTTGAGAATATTTGCATCTAAATCATAGTTCTATGATTTACTGGCTTGTGGTGAATTTTTGTTGTTGTTCTCTTTTTGTTTGTTTGTTTGTTTGTTTGGGGGCCACATCCAGCCGTGCTTGAGTCTTGCTCCTGGCTCTGTGCTCAGGGATCATTCCTGGTAGTGTTCAGGGTCCCATATCAGATGCTGGGGATCAAGCATCATGCAAGGCAGATGCCCTACCTGCTATACTATTACTCTGGCCCCCCCCCCCCCGTTTTTTGTTCTTTTGAACAAATTAATTTTGTTCATTTGTTGGGGCCAGAACAAACTTTAGTAAGTGAAGAAATAAGTACTGAAGAGCCAAGAGAACAAGTAAAGGCATGTCTGTGACTCACCCGTCCCGGTCCCCGAGACACTGGGCTCACAGGGCCGCGAGCTGCCTGACCGAGGAGGCATCTGCGGGTGAGTGGAAGGAGGGGAGAGTCCTGCGGATCTCTCCTCTTCTCTGTGACAACCGTGCCCCCATACCGCAGGGCCTACTAGGGGGGCCGCGCCTCGTGGTACTCAAGGGCTACTCCCAGCTTGGTGCCGGGGGACACGCACTGTAGTTCTTGGGGACCATGTGGTGCCCAGGATGGAACCTGACTCCCGCACGCGGAGCATATGCTCTGGCCCTGGGAGCTGTGTCCCGGGCCGCAGCGCCTGCTGAGTTATTGGCTGGTGAGACAGGCAAGAGGCAGAGACACGTGGCGGGAAGCCAGCTCTCCTCGGCAGCTGCCCCGGCGGGCTGGGTTTCTCAGCTCTGCAGCAGGCCCTGGGAGGCGTCAGTACAAGCAGGGGCTGCACCGTGTGTGCGGGTCCTCCTCCCACCCCACCCTCCCCACAGGACTCGGGTGAGGGGGAGCCAGGGGAGGTGTGGGTGGGCAGAGTGCAGTGCACACCTGCAGCAGGGCTTTGTGCTGGGAGGGCTGAGTTAGCCCGATGCTGCAGGTGAGGGCACCGAGGCAAGGAGGAGGGTGTTCCTTGCCCAACTCCAGGTCCTGCCGTCACCGAGCCGCCCGGACACAGGTCTCTACCGCTTCCCCAGGATTGGGGATGCCCCCCCCAGCCTTCCACGGCTACCGTGCCACCTGCTTCTTGGGACACGCATCCGCCCCTGTGCCCAGCACCTCAGGTACCTGCCCCCGCATGAGTCACTCACCAGAGCAAAACGAAAGAACCACCTCCCGGGGGAGGCCCCAGGAGAGTGCATTTCGGGTTCCATCTTAGTCACCACTGCTCCATTCCCACCCTTCCCCCGAGCACAGCCTCTGCACACATGAACATGAACATGTGTGCACGCAGGTACATGTGTGCATGCACATACACATGCATGCACACATGCGTGAACAGACAGGGCACAGGAATATGCAAATACACATACATCAGACATGTGCATGTTTATATATTCACACATGCACATATACACAATTTACACATGCAGTGTAAATATACTGCACACATGCATGCACAAACGTGCAGAAGCATGTATATGCACATCCTTACTGTATTCACGACACACATGAACATATATGTACATGGAAATGTACATGAACACACATACACATATGCATACGCATGCACATTTATACATTTACATGCATGTGTGCACACAAATGCATACATGTGGTTATGTATATACATGAACATGCACACATACATATACACACAAAGGCACACACAGGGGAATGTATAAGAACACATACTTGTGAACATAAACACATGTGCAACAACCACATGAGTACACTGTGCATATGCATGCACATACAAGTGTGCTTGCACATATGCACACCACACGCATGGGACGATATACACACATTGCACACACAGCCTTATGGATCACCCCCAGTGTGCCTAGGCGCCGGGTCAGTGAGGTCCCATTGTGGGGTGCTCTCTGAAGCTGGGTCTTGCCACGTGACTGGGTGTTTGGGGGCCCCACCCACTTCACTAGGCAGTGAAGCTGCCAGGCAACGCATGAGCAGGACCCACCATTTCTACGCGTGGTCTCGGCCAGACCTTGCTCTGGGAAACCAGGGCTCAGGGAGCAGAGGAGCTGCTCAGTGCTCTGCCCACACGGGTCAGAGCAGGGAGCCAGCTCCACCCCCTGCCGCATCCTGGGCCCCGGCACAGACCCCACACCCGGAGTCCAGGCCTGCCCTGGGAGCTCACCAGGAGAGGGCCAGGAAGGGCTCCCTCTGCAGAAGGCAGGGAGCGCCAACTCTGCCCAGTGAGCTCTCCCCAGTGTCCCCCCAGACGCCCCCTTCCTTTGTGCCCACTGGACCCCTCCCCTCCTCTCCGCCTAATGAGTCCCAAACTTGTCGTCATCTTCCTGGAGCTAAGCAGGTGAGCCCCTCTCTCCAAGGCTCCATTCCCTCCCTGCGGAGCAGCAGCACGCCTCACAGGGGGCTGCTCGAGCCGGGCCCGTCGGAAACCTCCCTCAGGGGTTCACTGGCCCGACTGTGTGGCACCAGGCCCACCTCCCGCTGCCCGCAGGGCACCACAGCATCCCCTCTCTGAGTTATTGGAGGAACAACCCAGGGTCCAGCCAGCGGGATTTGGCTGCGCCTGGACGGTCAGTGCCGGCTCGACCTGGACAGGGTTGCCTCTTCCCAGGCGGTGACCTGGGACAAGTCCACTAACCAGCCCCACTGTGCGCCCCGCTCTGCCGGCAAGGGGCAGAGCATAGTCCTTGCTCCACGGTTGTTACGACAGACGTGGCCGGTATCGATACAGCCCCGAGGAAAGGCTACAAAAATGAGTGGCCGTGTCCCCTCCAGTGGTCAGCCCACCCGCACTGTCCACCCCATCTCGGGCTCTAGGTCACAGCGCCTCTCTCTGCCCACCAGGCCCTGCTCTGTGCTCAGGGGCCTGTGTCCTGAGTGGCCAGGCCAGTCAGTAGGGACCCCCAATCTCAGGAGTGGGGAGCAAGCATGATGGGAAATCTGTGCCTCAAGTCCTCTGACTGACCCTCCTGGGAGCACCATGGAGGTGTCGGGGAATCGTGTCTGATGGCTTTGTCCCACCCTACCCGTTCTGAACGGGTAGGCCCACACTGTGGCCCCGTGGCCCTCCCTCTCTCCCGAGGACCTGGCCTGGCCCCTGGAGGAAGCTGGGAAGATTGTGGGGGGTCAGCAAGCCACCCCCCACAACTGGCACTGTGGCTTCCCTGCAGCCTTGAGTCTTGTCCCGGAGCTGTCACAGGCATCTCAGGTCCCCTTGCACTGGCTCCACAGCTGTGACTGTTTGCTTTTGCACCAGGTCACCCTGAGAACTTTCTCCACCACCTGCTGCATCCCTGCAGTCTACAGAAACTTCTGGAAGGCCTCTTCACTATGCAGCAGTCTCGCACCTCCTCTGCTCTGTCCCCTTCCTGCCCCTGGTTGGGCGTGTTGCATAAACCACAGGACCCCAGTTACATGCGCATTTCTTCTCCCTGAGCACTGTGGCTGGAGTCTTCACCTGCACATCCAGCAGGGCCACCCAGGCGCCGGATACAGCCCCGAGGGAAAGGCCTGTCCAGCAGCTCCATTGGAGACATCACATTCCTGGAGGACCTGTGTTCTGTGTTTCGTGCCTTTCCCTCTGCACCCCCCCCCAACCAGCCTACACAACCTCCCCACACCCCACACCCTTCCCCTCCCCCTGCTACCATGGGACTCCCTGGGGTCCCTCTGCCCCACACCTGGCACCTCCCTTTGAACTGGGAACTGGCGGTTTGGGGCTCGGCCTCTATTCCCAGCTGTCTCTGTGGGGGAGAGAAGGCAGAGCACGTGGCACAGACCCCCTGGCAGTCCCCCTTGAGCCCTGCCTGCCCCTGACAGAGGGGCTCGTTCATGGACTTGCCCCGGATCTTCCCATGCCCGGGTCTCTTCCGAGGGTTTGGGGGCTCAGTCTCCTGGGGAACCCCGGGCCAGGCAGGGCCTGGAGGGAGTGGAGGCATCCCCTCGGGGTCTTGTCCCTCCTATGGCAGCTGTGAGCCTGTGACATTTCCTGAGGCTCAGCCATCACTCTGTGGGGGAGGGGAGGCCCGGAACTGAGGGTTCTGGATTCCCCAAGGGGAGGAGCCAAGGCCTCCACTCGCCAAGACTCAGTTTTCTCATCCAGAACTGGGTGAGCCAGGAGCAAGAAGGCCTTTAGGGGCTGCAGATTCAATTCCCAGCACTGCAGAAACCCACCACCGCCCCCGGCCCCAGCACCCTAGGGGTGGCCCAAAAGAAGAAAGACCTTCGATCACAGAAGGACACAGTTGAGGCTCCAGTTAGGGTGCTGTGGTCTCTTAAACTAGGTACGCCCCAGTCTCCCTCCTGGGCGGTACCATAGTCACACCCCCACTCTGGAGCGTGCAGAACTGTTCTCGCAGGTCAGCTGTTAACGGGAGCCCAGGGTGAAGGTCCAAGTCACCTACCACAGACAGTATAGACAAGTTCAACACCTCCAGACAAGGGCCCCCAGAAAACCCAGGAACTGGCCGAGCAAGCACAGGAGGAAGCACCTCTTCCACATTTCCACAGGATTCCTTACTTAAGGCATGGCTTCAGGTCCGGTCCGAGGTGGCCCGGACCTGGGCAGGGGACAGCGCACAAAGGATTCCGGGGGGGCACAATGTAACAGCAGCTGCAGACCACCCTAACACCAATGCTGTGCTGTGGCTTTTGTTAAACCACGTTTAGCTGTGAGCCACTGAGGTGGAGTCTGCACCTGCACGTTTAGCAGGGCCACCCCAGGGGCCGGATACAGCCTGAGGGAAAGGCCTGTCCAGCAGCTCCATTGGGGACCTCACATTCCTGGAGGACTCGTAGAGATGCAGGAAACCTGTGGCAATGCACCCAGCTTCCTGGTGGGCGACGCGCACCCTGCCCCAGAGCTGGAAATGTGAGTGAGGTGAGGAGGGCAGGAGAGGGAGCACTGGGGGTAAGGCACTTGCCTTGCACACAGCCAGTCTGGGTGTGACCCCGGCCTCAGTACCAAATATGGCCCCCCCCCTGGAATGTTTCCTGAGCACAGAGCGAGGAGTAATCCCTGAACACCAATGGATGTGGGGCGCCTCCAAAAATAGAGATAAGTGACCCTCTGAGCAAATATATTTGCCTCTATGTCAACAATGAAGAATGAATTCTCCTAATATATGAAATGATCCTTTTCTGTTTGGTTTTGATTTGGGGTCACACCCAGTTGTGTCCAGGTCTTACTCCTGGATCTGTGCTCAAGGATCATTCCTGGTGGGGTTCCGGGGACCATATGGGATTTGGGGGATTGGACTTAGGCCCTACTCACTGCACTATCTCTGCAGTTCCTATAAAGTAATTCTTGAAAGAAACAACAAGACCAACTACTGAAAAATGGTTATGGACACAGACAGGTCGCAGAAAACACTTAAACGTGAAAAGATGATCTTTCATCAGCTTTCAGAACTGCAGTTTACAATTAGAGTAAGGGCCCAGGATTATAGCTTAGCAGTCGGGCATTTGCTTTGCACATATGAGGACCTGGGTTTGATGCCAATATCACACACATGTGCATGCACACACACATACACACACACACATGCACAAACACACACAAACCCAAAGCCAGACGGCAGTTTTCATTGACAGTCTGGTTGAAGATGAAAGGGCTCCTGAGCACTGAGCTAGGACTGGGGGTTACTGAGTTGAGGAGACTGTGGGGTGCTGTTGGCTATGACTGTGGGGGTGTCAGTCACCTCTCCACTATGGGGAACTGGTCAATATCTAACCAAATCAAATGTGCTCATTTGCTTAGAAAAAAATTAATTCCATTTGCAGGAATTTGTTATCACGAGATTGTCCCACTAGGCTAAATGACTCGTGCATATGATTATTCATTGCAATGTGGTTTTAGAAAATTACCCTTGGGGCCAGAGCAGTAGTACAGTGGGTAGGGTGCTTGCCATGCATGCGATTAACCTAAGGTTCGATCCCCAGCGTCCCATATGGGTCCCTGAGAACCACCAGGATTGATCTCTGAGTGCAGAGCCAGGAGTAACCTCCGATTACTGGCCCAAAAAAGATCCTAGATGTACAGCCCCTTAAGTGTCTTCCACTCATGAGATCCCACATTCCAAGGAGCAAGAATCACCAGGAGTGGCCCCAGGTACCGCCAGCAAAGGACCAGATGCCATCAACTCTGCCTGAGACCGGAGCCTGGTGGCCAGGATGGGGTGGCAGGTTTCCTGCTCTTCACGTTTTGATGCTGTTGGGAGTTTGAAGCACAGGAAGGGAACGTGTGTTTTACAGTACGTTCAATTTTCATTTCAAAGCTCCGACAATACATAATGAAACCAGGTAGGCTTTGCTCAGCTCTGGCCTTTGTTGTAAGATCTTTCTTTCAGACACACGAGGCCGCCGGAACTGAAATTCCGAGCTGGGCCTCGCTGTGTGCTTGATGCCACAGTTGGTGTTGCTGCAGCTGCTCCCTGCGGAACCTCGTGCAGGGATGGAAAGTCCTTTTCCTGGTCTCCCAATGCTGGTAGAGACGCAGGAAACCAAGCGGCATGAGCCCCGGCTCGGATCCCAGACCACACGGGAGTAGATCTCGGCACCACGAGACGTGGCCCTCCAAACAACAAGACAGAAAAAGAGTGAGAGCACTGGAGGCCGAGGCACCTTTTCTGCATGTCCCAGGCCCTTTCCAGAACAGGAAAGCATAGCGGTCACATGACTGAGGCTGGCGCCGAGATCTGAGGGTGCTGGAGCATGCGGGGGCCCTTGGTGAGAGCCCTCCCTGGCCTGGGGTGCGGGTGGGGGTGAGGTGGCTGCTCACTCCTGGGGACACCGAGCCCGAGCAAAGGTGCTCCGTCCATGTGGTGGGCATTGAAGTGTGTGTGAAGCACCGCAGAGGAATGCCTGAATTCAGACAACACCTGAGTGTCGTAACCATTTCCTGGCAGGCAGAAACAGTCTCTGAGGAAGGAGGCATCTGTTTCTTATTCATACAAAGACCCAGCTGCCTTGCTCAGTACCTCCCCAGTTTTGTTTTGTTTTTTTGTAAAGGTCACACACACACACACACACACACACACACAGAGTATGAGGGGCTGAGTAAGTAAGGCGGGGCACCCAGTTCAGGGCCTTGAATATGCTCAGCAGGTGCCCCCTCACCAAGCACTTTCCCTGGCTGGCTCTGGCTTTATTTATCCATTCACCCATCTATCTCCTTAATACGTAGGTGAGAAGGTGGCTGTCCCCAATTCAATCCCAAGCATCCCACGGAGTAAGCCTGAGCACAGCCAGGTATGACCCCAAAACTCAAAAAAAAAAAGGAGAAAAAAATTACTTGGAAGAATTAAATTATTCTTTCACATGAACAGCTAGAGTCTCTGTTATCTACAGTTCTAACTTTATTCTAACTAATGCAGGAAAAAAAATACGGGGGAGAGGGAGGCTTGGGTCACACCCAGTGAAGCTCAGGGGTTATTCCTGGCTTTTCACTCAGGGATCACTCCTGGCAGTGCTCAGGGGACCATATAGGATGCTAGGGATCAATCCCAGGTCAGCTGTGTGCAAGGCAAATGTGCCCTACCCACTGAACTATCACTCCAGTCTCCCTAAAAAATTTTTTTAATTAGAAAATTTTAGACATCAGACAAATACCTCAGTGGACTGAGAGTGTTTGACATGGGATCAACACCAGCACTGCAGGTCCCCTGAGCGCTACCAGGAGCAAACCCTGAGGTTTGGCCCCAGAGCAAAATATCAAGCAAACAAAAATTGTAGGGCAGGGGATAGTAAAGGAGTTAAGGCCTTTCATGTGGCTGGCCCCAGTTTGAGTCCCAAGCCCCTCTAGGACCGATCCATGAGCACAGAGCCAGGAGTAAGCTCTGAGCCAGGTGTGGCCCAAAAACAAAGACAAAAAATATTAGAAACCTCCCTGTGAACTTAGTCATATACTAAGCTCCTCCACACATATGGAGTTCCTTTTCCTTTCTCTTCTAGCTTCCAATAAACCTCTCTACTTTCTGAAAGAAAACTCCCTTCCTAAATTAATAAGAACCGCCCCCCCCGCAAATGACCAAAACAATCTTGAAAAGAACTTTAAAACACTCTCTATATGAAGGTAATACTAGCAAACTCTGTAGCATGAATTGATTATCAATAAAGTTCTTTTAATATGTCATAGAGTGGAAAAGAAAATAAATTTTAAAAAGGAAAATATATTGGGCCAGAGAGATAGTTTAACGGGTAAGGTCTTGCACACAGCTGGCCTGGGTTTGATTCCAGCACCCCATATAGACCTGGAAGTACTGCCAGGAATGATCCTGAGTGCAGAGTCAGGAGTCACTTATGACCATTTCCAGGTGTGGCTCAAAAGCAAAAAATATATATATGTATTATACATATTATTATAATACATTATGTTACATATTATAATTATATCACATATTATTGTATTACATATTATTATTATACATATTATCCATATATATGGAGAGAGAGAGAGAGAGAGAGAGAGAGAGAGAGTCTCTTGCCCGCACACCTAGCTGTCTTCCCCAGGGCCCTCAGAGGGAATGGGCTCCAGCTTCCTTCCCCGCCCCACCCCAAGCAGAGCTCCTGGTGGCCGAAGACCTCCAGAACCTAGCCACAGCCATGCTCAAGGCCCCTCTCCACACGTTTAGACAAGCCTCACACATGAAGGTACCGGTAGAGGAACCCAGGTGTGTGTAATCCCATCAATGGCCAACATCCAGAGACTTAAAAGCAAGTTCCCAGAAGATATCTTATAACCTACTCCGTCTGGGAGAAACTGGCAAGCTACTGAGAGTTTCCTGCCCACATGGGAGAGCCTCTCGAGCTTCCCATGGTGTATCCATATGCCAAAGCCAGTAACAAGCTGGGTCTCATTCCTCTGACCCTGAAAGAGCCTCCAATGCGGCATCATTGGGAAGGACGAGTAGAGAGAGGCTTCTAAAATCTCAGGGATAGGATGAATGGAGAGGTTGTTGAGACTGCTCGAGAAATTCAACAATCAACGGGATGATGATGATGATGATGATGATGATGATGATGATATATATATATATATATATATATATATATACACACACACACATATATATATGGACTGAAGGGCTGGGCATGTGCTCTGCATATAAGAATCCTGGGAATTACACCCCAGCACCACATGGTCACCTCAGCACCCCTGGAAGTGACCCCCCCAAACACTGATCCAGGAATAACCCCCAAACAACACTGGGTGTGGCCCCAACCCCCGAATACTCAAAAAATGGGAAGAAGAAAGTCAGAAGACTCACCCTACTACTTTAGAAGGTCAGAGGTTAAGTACAAGGCACTGTGTAAAGATAGAGAAGGGGTGCCCACAAACCTGTGCAGGAGGCCCAGGTTTGATTCTTAGCACCACTTAGTCCCCCAGCACCGCCCAGAGAGACCCTAAGCACTGATCCAGGAGTATTCCCAGACCCAAAGGATGTAGCCATAACACCCCCCAAAAAACCTCAGACATATTGGCCAATGAAAGAGAACAGAAGCAAACCCTCACATACATATCAAATGATTTCCTAAATGGGAACGGGACACTTTGGCAAAAGGTCAGTCTCCTGCTGCAAACAGGGCTGGGAAAACTGTGTCTCTACTTGCCAAAGAATGAAACTGAATCTTCATCTCACTTAGAAAACTAATGCAAAATGGATTCAAGACCTTGGACCCAAGCAGATAGGGTGTTTGCCTTATATGCAGCTGACCTAGATTTAATCATCTGCATTCCATATGGTCCCCAAGCACCACCAGGAGTAATTCCTGAGTGCAGAGCCAGGAGTAACTCCTGAGCATCGCCGGGTGTAATCCAAAAGAACAAAAAAAACCCACACCCAAAAATATGTTTGAATGCCTAGAGCTCAATTTTTTGGTTTTGTTTTGGGGCCAAACCCAGTTGTGCTCAGAACTCACTCCTGGCAGTGCTCAGACAACCACATTCAGTTGTGGGGATTAACCCAAAGTTGGCTATGTGCAAGGTAAGTACCTTAACCTCCTGAACTATCTCTCAGGCACACAGAGCTCAATTTTTAAAACTCCAAACAGCCAGATTTTAAAATAAACAAGGGCCTCCGGGGCTGGAGAGATAGCACAGCGGGTAGGGCTTCTGCCTTGCACTCGGACAACCCGGGTTCGATTCCCAGCATCCCATATGGTCCCTTGAGCACCGCCAGAAGTAATTCCTGAGTGCAGAACCAAGAGTAACCTCTGTGCATTGCCGGGTGTGACCCAAAAAGCGAAATAAATAAATATAAAATTAAATTAAAATAAAATAAACAAGGAGCTTGGGGCCACTGGAGTAATAGTACAGAAGGTATGGTACATTCCTTACACGCAGTTAACCTGGGCTCAACCCCTGGCACCACATATAGGTCCCCCAAGCCCTGCCAAGAGTGATCCCTCAGCACAGAGCCAGAAGTAATTACTGAGCACTGCTGGGTGTGGCCCCAAAACAAAATCAAATTTTAATAAAATTTATTTTTTTTATTTTTAATTTTTTGCTTTTTGGGTCACACCCAGAGATGCTCAGGGGTTACTCCTGGCTCTGCACTCAGGAATTACTGCTGGCGGTGCCTGGGGGAACCATATGGGATGCTGGGGATCGAACCTGGTTCGGCCGTGTGCAAGGCAAATGCACACGCTGTGTTATCACTCTGGCCCAAAATTTTTTAAAAAACACAAAACACGGGAGGTGCCAGAGATAGTACAAGGGTTAAGATGTATGAACTGCATGTGGCCGCCCTGGGTTCAATTCCCAGCATGGCCCCAACACCACACATTTCTGTATGCACTGCCAGATATAGCTGGCCTCCAGGTCCCCCGAGCACCACATGAGAGCCCTCCCAAAAAAATAAGCAACGAATTTGTAGAGACATTGCTCTAAATTATCACATGACTGTCAGGCCTATGAAAAGATGCTTAATATCTCTAATCATTAGGGAACCAAGGATTGAAGTCACAACAAGTTCCTTCCTCACACTCGCTGGATGGCCGCTCTTGAAAGCAACAGTAGGGAAAATGACGAGTGTTGAGATGAGGTAGAGAAACTGGAACCCATGGGACACTGGTGGGAGAGAACTACTCCCAGCCACTGCGGCCCAGTGGGTGTAAGTATTGGAAATGGTGTAAGCAAATGTTCTGGAAATTTGACACTGCATACACGGCCTAAAGATATTTGCACAACCATAGGCCCAGAAGGAAAAAGAGAAAGAGAGAGAGAGAGAGAAAGAGAGAGAGAGAGAGAGAGAGAGACTGGAGGGGGGGAAGTGTTCTCATAGAGGCAGTGGGGCGGGAGGGGGGAGGGAAACTTGGGATATTGGTGATGGGAAATGTACACTGGTGGAGGGATGGGAGTTGGAACATTGTATGATTGAAACCTAATCATAAACAACATTGTGTATCTCATTGATTCCGTTTTAAAATAAATTAAAATATATATATTTACATAAGAGTATCCAAACAGCAGAGTCACGAGAGGTGGGCGTCACGCGTGCCCATCACAGATGAACGGGAACACAATGGTGTACACGCAGTGGGACATTAGTGGGAAATCATGTCCCAATGCGGCAGCTCGAGGGAAACTTGAGAATACCAGGAGTTGCGAAATGAGCTAGTCACAAAAAAGATGAACGCTGTTTGACTCCACTTACTTGAAGAACCCAGACGAGCCAAGTGCTTAGAAACAGAAAGTAAAAAGGTGGTTACCAGGGCCTGGGGGACGAGGGGGTGCTGTTGCCGCGTGGGTTCCAAGTTTCGGCTTTGCAGGATGAAGCCGCTCTCTGTCGCACAGGGTGAATTCTAGGTTAGCATGGCTGCACTCAACTGAGTTAAGATGCTGAATGTCATGTTAGATGGATTTTGGTTTTGGGGGTCACATCAGGTGATGCTCAGGACCTACTTCTGGCTCTGTGCTCAGGGATCATTCCTGGCAGTGCTCAGAGGATCATATGTGGTGCCGGGGATCAAGCCCTGGTCTGGCACGTACGAAACAAGCTTTCCACAATACTATCATTCTGACCCCCCAACGTGGAGTTTTCAGAGCACAACTTAAAAGCAGATAGCGGGGCCAGAGGGATAGTACAGTGGGTAGGGCACTTGCCTTGCATTCGGTTTACCTGGACTCAAATCCCGGCATCCCATTTGGTCCCCTGAGCCCGCCAGGAGTAATTTCTGAGTGCAGAACCAGGGAGTAACCTCTGAGCCCTGCTGGGTGTGGCCCAAAAACCAAATAAATAAATAAATAAATAAATAAATCGAACCCTGGCATGGACCACCCACGTGCAGTGCTGCTGAGGCTGGCAGGGCCCACGTGTAACAAGGGGCATCTTCTGCGCTTGTCTCATTCATTCATTCTCAATACCTGCTCCACTGTGGCCGGCTCTGGGGGAGGCCCTGAAGGACAGAGACAAGCAGAAGTTCACCAAGAGGAGCCAGAGGAGAAACCCCAAATACACAAAAATATGGGTACCACGATACCGGTCCAGAGGGGCAGCAGGATTTGAGGTGGCTGAACGGGGACAAGAGGACACGTGGTATGCAGAAGAGGCGCTGACACCCTCACCAAAGGACAAGAGGAGCGAGGTCTGTTTGCTCCAAGAGAGGAGGGGCAAGTGTGGGGCCCAGAGGCAGTGAGGGACATTGGGGGGTGGGGGTGGGGAGGGCAGTGAGGTCACTGGCTGGCTTGGAGCAGAAGGCAGCCGCATACCAGCAGAACCATGTCCATGATGCAGACCAAGCAGGTTTCCAAACTCACTAGGTTAGTGCAAATATCCTTTGTGATAAAAATAAAACATCTGGGGCCATAGTACAGCAAAGATAGGGCATTTTCCTGGCACAGGGTTGACCTGGGTTCGATCCCCAACACCCCATAAGGTCCCCTCAATCCCATAAGGTCCCCTGAGTTCCACCAGGAGTGATCCCTGAGTACAGAGCCAGGAGGAAGCCCAGAGCACTGCTGGGTGTGGCCCCCAAACAGACAGATAAATAAATAAATAAATAAATGAATGAATGAATAAAACATCCATGGGGGCCAGAGAGATACTACAGTGGGTGGAGCTGGAGCGATAGCACAGCGGGTAGGGCGTTTGCCTTGTACTCGGCCATCTCGGGTTTGATTCCCAGCATCCCACATGGTCCCCTGAGCACCACCAGGAGTAATCCTGAGTGCATGAGCCAGGAGTAACCCCTGAGCATCGCCAGATGTGACCCCGAAAAGCAAAAAATAAAATAAAATAAAACAGTGATACTACAGCGGGTAAGGCACAAGCCTTGCACATGGTCTACACGGATTCAATCCCTGGCAACCCATATGAGCTTCAGACCACTGCCAGGAGTAGCCCTTGAGCACAGAGCCAGAAGTAAGCCCTGAGCACTGCCAAGTGTGACCCCCAAACCAAAAAAATTAAAAAATAAAACATCCAGGCAATACACAGCTCAGAGACTCTCGGCTGTTACATTGCAAATTTGAAATCTGCTAAGGTGTAGGCATAAAGAGACAATTATTTTGCAACATGCAAAATAATTGAGACAAGTATTTAACAGAAAGACAATAACTTTGCAAGTTATTTTGCAAAACATAAAATTGTATGTTTGAAGCAAATAAAATGTGTATCAATTTCACTTTAATTTTAAAGCTTTTTTTTTTCTTTTTGGGTCACACCCGGTGATGCGCAGGGCTTACTCCTGGCTCTGCACTCAGGAATTACCCCTCGAGGTGCTCAGGGGACCATATGGATGCTGGGAACCGAATCTGGGTCGGCCGCGTGCAAAGCAAACGCCCTACCCGCTGTTGCTCCAGCGCCTAATTTTAAAACTTTTAATAAAAAAATATAAAAATAAAAAGAAGTAGTCTCATCCCAGAGAAAGGCTGGGTAAATGAAACCCCACAAGCATCTCATACATGGGATGAACTCAAAAGGCTTCTAGTGCAGGCTTCTACTGAACTCAAAAGGCTTCTGTTTCGGAAGCCCCAGGTTGGATCCCCGGCACTGCTTGGTTCCCAAGTACCACTGGGAGTGGCTCCACACACTGCAAGGCATGCTCTCCCAATGCCCCCTCCAAAAGAAAATCTCATATTTGTCTCAACTGACTCCCTCGGGCCCGTGGAGCCCATTCAGGACATGGAGCCCAGAAAGGGGGATCAAGCAAAGTCAGAGCAGGACAGGTGTTAGGTCTGGGGGGGTGTCTCACCCCCAGGTCAGGGTGGGGGGCCTTGGAGAAGAGGATTCCACAGCCCAGAGCCCTAACTTGAGTGAACAGTCCACTCTGTGGGGTACTTCTCTTAAGGCAGAAGTATCCTCCATGGCTGGGAAGCTGGGGCACGGGTGCGGTGCCCAGGCTGGGATGAACAAGGACGGACAGTGATGTGTCCAACAGCAGCCTCAGGGCAGGTTGGAAGGCATCTGGGGGAGTAGCAGCCACAGCCCGTCCCTCCCCCCCCACTCAGCTGGCCTGGCCCTCTGTCCCTGCCACCTGTCCTGGACCCTCTCCAGGGAACCTCTGGCTCCAGTAGCCCATGTTATTCTACTTTGGATACTGACAAGTCAGAGTTGGGAGGCTGTGGCCGGTGGGATGGGTGGGGGAGGGTGTCTCTTAGTGGCACTCTCATAGAGCAAATGGGGTCCCAGATCAGAGAGGCGGTGGTTCCTAACCCACTGGCCTTGGGCTTCCTCCATATCACTTCTTTTTTTAGGGGGAGTGGGGGAAGAGGGAACATTCCTCAATACTCAGGGGTTACTCCTGGCTCCGTATTCAGGAATTACTTCTGGCAGTGCTTGAGAGATCATATGGAGTGCCAGGGATCGAACCCGTCTGCCCTATGCAAGGCAAATGCCCTACCCACTGTACTATCTCTCAGGCCCCTCCATCTCCCTTCTGAAGGTCATGCAGGCCTCCCACCATTCTGGCCACTGCCCACTCCTAATTTTCTACTGTTTTTCTTTAAAATGCCATTCTCGGATGGGGGCAGGTGGAGTCCCCGCCCCACTGAAAGACCAACTATTCCACACACTCCCAACATCCTTTGACATATTAGTGGCCCAGCTCCACAGCTAATCTTGGAGAGACTCCAAGCTGCTGAACCATCCTAGTTTTATAGCTCCTAGAGCACGTGGCTACATATGTGGCCGCACCTCCTAATTTCACTGTACTGACAGCCCAGTAAGGAGCACAGCACATTAGATGTGAAAGTTGCATAAAAGCTCGCAAGGATCAATGAACAAAAACAATAATACAGAAGACTCAGCTAGCACCAAACAGCCCAATAAATTCTCAGATAACGATTTTAGTAACACTATTGTGAGATATATGTTGTCACAGGCAAGAGAAAGTCAATTATTTTGTGCCTGCTTAAGGGGGCTGACACAAAATAATTTGGAGAGTCGGTGGGAAACTGGGGACACTGATGACAGGATTGGTGTTGGAACAACGAATACCTGAAACAACTGTATTATAAACAACTTTGTAAATCACAATGTTTAAATGAAGTTTCAAACATTAAAAAAAACACCTAACACAAGCACGAAAAAGTGAATCTGCAACTGTACCCTCACGGTGATTCACTAATTAAAAAATAATTAATTAAAAAAAATCACCTAAATACCTCCTCCTTAGGGGATTTGTTTAGGAGACCACTAGCTGGTTAGAGGGTGGCCTGGCCTGGCCCTGAGTTGCTGACAGCTGCTCTGGCTGGATCGAGGCCCAGAGCAGTGGGCCCATGGCCCGTGTGCAAACCGGGAAACTTGCCACTGTTTATAATGCAGCCTGCAAGTTTCAAAGCTGCTAAGGAAACACAGTAAAGCGCCCTACTGTGATGACCACGGCCTAGTGTGTCCACCCGAGGCAGCATTAGACCATTTGTCCCTGATGCTGCGACTGAAGGAAGGAAACACTCACCACTGCTCAGGGGAAGTCAAAGCACAGCAAGGAACCAGATGCCGGCTCAGGGCACCACCTGGCCAGGGCAGAAGCCAGGGGACAGGCTGGGGGAGAGGTGGGCAGCACTGGCCAAGGAAACGACCTTATCTTCCAGGAGCTGTGGCGCCGATGCCCCCGTCTAACGAGAACCCTCTGCTGCACCCAGACTTTAGGCAGCCAAGTTCTCAGAGCTGGGGACTCCTGGTCACACGGGTTTGTTCCAGGCCCAGCCAGGAGGGAGTTCAGATCTGAGTGATTGATAAATACTACCTGGGACCCCTGGAAGGGATGAGGGCTCAGGACATCTGGGGGTCTCCCTGCTTTTAGCAGCTCCAGTCAGCCCCCCCTCCGCATCAGACATCTGTTCCTTACCTCCCACCCCTATTCATCAGCTTCATGGAGCCCAATTTCTTTCCCAGACACCCCTCAAGGGTGAGGGGGTTCTCCAGGCCTGTCCACAGAGGCATGACCGAGGCCCAGTGAGGTGACACCGTCCCTGTGCAGGCCAGACGAAGGAGGAAGGCACAGAGACTTGTGAGCTTCCCCCCAGCCCCCACATTATCTCTAGGCAGCAGCAGCTGAACCTCCTGGTATCTCTCAGATCCTCAAATTTCCGGTGCCCTAAAGACAACTCAGGATGTGGGGAGGAAGGGGCAGGAAGAAGAGGACAGAGACAGAATGGGCCATCACAGAGAAACAGAGATGGGACAGAGGGGGACAGAACTTCCAAGACAGAGGGGCACAGTGAGGGCCCTGAGCAGGAGGCAGTCTGCCACTCAGCCAGCAGCTCTGCATGGGAGGGCCACCAAGAAACCCAGAAACCAGGGCAGGAGGCAGAGGCCCAGAGACTGAGGCGGAAACCAAGCCCTTGTGGGATCAGGAGAGAGAGAGGCGAAGTCAGGGTTTGAAGTGGGGGGCTGGGGGCCGGAAACAGAAAGAGCCTCCCTGAGCTTGAGAGATGGTGGGAGAGGGTGCAAATGCCCAGGTGCGGGGGTGGCAAACTGGGACAGGGAGGACACAGAGGCCCCAGGTCCCCTCTTCCTCTGAGCTCTGAGGGCCCGCCCAGCCTGGCAGATGTTCTAAGAGCCCAACCCTTGGTTGCTCGGAGCCCCGGGTCCCCAAGAAGAAGACAGCTTGCCCCACAGGCAGCAACCCCATACTGAAGTCCAGAGGTTCACTGCGGGGGTATGCTGAGGGGGGTGCACTCAGGGAGAGCACTGGATGGTGCACTGAGGGGTTGTACTAAGGGGTGCACTGAAGGGTGCACTGAAGCAGTATACTGAGAGGGCGCATTGAGGAAACTTTGCTGCCCACCCACTCGGGCACAAAGATGAACTAGGACCCCTGAGAAGTTCCTGGAAGAAGGCACTCAGGGCAAGTGACCTTTCACGGAGGAAGAGCCAGCACCCTACTTAGTCTACCCACAACCCCTCTCTGAGACTCGACCGCCTCCTTCTTCCTCAGCATAGTCAGGACCAACCCAAGGTTTATGCGCTGGGTGGCACCTTACAGTCCCTCATGCGGACATCTAGTCAGGCCCACAGACAGGCTGAGAGTCACACATTCCAACATCCGGTCAGATAGACACAGTCACACACTCAACTCACAGTGTCATACACTCTAACACATAGTCAGGCACACAGTATGCACTCGGACACAGTTTCATACACTCTGACACAGTCAGACACAGAGTACACATTCAGACACACAGACATAGTGTCACACATTTTGACACCCAGTCAGGCACAAAGTACATGCTCATATTCAGTGTCACACACTCATACACAGACAGGCACACCGTACACATTCTGACACACAGACACAGAGTATACACACAGACACACAATCACACACATGGAAACACAATCACACACTCAGATAGTTACACAGTCAGACACACGGTACACACCCACATACAGTACACACACACACACACACACAAACTCAGACTCACAGTCATACAGGCACACAATCAGACACTCAGCCAAGCAGATATGTAGTCACATACTCGGTCAAGCAATCACACACTCAGATACAGTCATACTCAGATGAAGTCAAGCAGACATGCAATCACATACTCAGACACAGACATGAAATAACACTAACGCACAGACAGGCACATTGTATCACAACTTAGGTACAGCCACACACACAGGCACTGGCACAGTCCCACAGGCACAGCCCACGCTCAGGTAGTAGGTTGATGGCTGAGGCCCTAGTTGAAGGTCATTGCTTCATAGTATCCGTCAAGATGAGTCAGGCTCCCTTATTTGCAACTTACAGGAACTGGATGTTGAACCACGGGAGAAAGAGAAGGAAGGACATTAATGTAACTCCCATGTAACTCTCATGTAACTCAACAGCTCAGAGTAGATCCAGTTTCAGGAACAAATGGATCCAGGACCTCAACCCATGTTCTCAGGATTTCCTCTCTTGGTTCTCATCTGTGTGCTACCTTCCCTTCCCTTGAAGCCTTCGCCTGGCAGCCTTGGCAGTTTCAGACCCTCAGGCTCTCTGTTGCTTGGGTCCAGAAGAAAGAACCTCAGTTCCAAGAATTTCAGCAAAAATCCTCATGCAAAGCAGTTCAGTGGAATTTCTCTCTAGATTCTCATCTTTGTTTCCTCCCTTTGCCCCACTTTCAACCAGTGTAAAGCCACAATCCCACACACCCTACACATAACAGGAATTTTCTGTGACTTAAGCAAATCCATTTTTCTCCTTTCTATAAAAGGGCTTCCTGTACCTCATGGCCAGGAGTGTGTGAGACTGAATGAAACAATGCTTCGATGAAAGTGTAATAAAAGCATCCCAACAGACACCCACCCTTCTGCCGGCAAGAACCCTCACTTTCTTCGGGTGCCTGCGAAGGAAGCATCCTCCTGGCCTGTGGTGGCTCCGGGTTGTCAGGGAAACCCAACGAGAGCAGCCAGAACGCTGCAGGCCTTTGAGACAGAAGCTGGAGCCCAGGAGGGAATGGGCGCTGCCCGCACCAGCTGCTACCCACAGCCCAGGCGCTGAGGGAATGAGGCATGGAGAGAAAGGGGCAGTCGGGGCCCTGTGAAGACTCCACCAAGCCCCCCACTGCTCCATCGCCAGGAGGCCTCTGCCTTTATCCTGTCGTGGTCATCGGCTCCCAGATGAGAAGGTTGGAAGTCCAGTAGCCTTAAACCACGAAGTCTAGTGTCTGAGCCAGGAATGACCCGGCCGTCTCCTCGCGCGACACTGTTCTCCGGGCAATCATGTCCTCCCCCTCGCACCTCCCCCAAAGTCCTAAAGCAGGGCCCGGGAAGCCGGGGAGGGCTCCCTGGAAGCGGGGAGGGCATTGGCGAGGTGCGTGCGGATCAACCCCTCTGGGGGGCAGTGAGGACGGAGGCTGAAGAAAAGTCTGGAAGTTTCTCATCTTTGTGTCATCTCCAGGCCAGAGACTTTGGGACTTTGACTAAAACGAGCGTGACTGTGATGACAGCTTTTACCACAGCTCACCTGAGGGCGGAGACTGAGGAGCCCAGCACGCCTCAGCGGGCCCCGCACCCTCACCCGCCTCCCTCAGGCTCGGGCTGTGGAAGCTCAGGCGTCTCCGGTCGGCCGACACCCCCCCCCCCCAGCCTTTGGCGCCAAGTCTTGATTTCATTGGCTGGGTATAAGTCACGTGCTTTCTATCGACCAATCAGGTGCGGGTCGCCCAAGGCCGGCATGGGTGATTCCCACAACCTCCGTGTCTTTGGGCCAGAGTCAGAACGTTTCTCAGAGGAAAATGACGGGGAGGTGAGGGAGCGGTGGGGGAAGAGGGATGCTGGCCAGGCAGGAAACTCAAGCCGTCCTCGAGAAAGAGACCCGCGAAAAGCCGTTTCAAACCGTCTGACATCGAATAAATGGGAGCATGGGAGCGGTTTCTTTCTCTCTCTCTCTCTCTCTCTCTTTCTCTCTCTCTCTCTTTCTTTCTTTCTTTCTTTCTTTCTTTCTTTCTTTCTTTCTTTCTTTCTTTCTTTCTTTCTTTCTTTCTTTCTTTCTCTCTTTCTTTCTTTCTTTCTTTCTTTTGGTGTGTGTGTGTGTGTGTGTGTGTGTGTGTGTGTGTGTGTGTGTGTGTGTGTGTGTGTGAAGTAAAACAGATTTTATTAGGTGGTTTTGAAGGGAAGGAGGAAGAGAAAGTGAGAGACTGGAGAGTAACTTGCTGGAGAACCCGGGCTTCTCCAAGGGCGGAGAGAGCCCTACACACAATCCCGGCATTAGACATGAAAGCACATCTCAAGAGGGGTGATGCAGGTGACACATGTGCTCAGGCACCACATGTGCACAAGCAACACATGGGCACAAGCAGCACATGGGCTCAGGCAGCATCTGCGCCCCTAGCTTCTTAAATGCTGGTCACAAAAGGTATTGAGGACCAAAGCAGGTTTCTGAAGGCACAAGGAAGACGCAAAAATCCGTCTAGGGGCCAGAGCGATAGCACAGGGGGTAGGGCGTTTGCCTTGCACGTGGCCAACCTGGGTTCGATCCCTGGCATCCCATATGGTCCCCCAAGCACCGCCAGGAGCAATTCCTGAGTACAAAGCCAGGAGTAACCCCTGAGCATCGCTGGGTGTGACCCAAAAAGCAAAAAAAAAAAAAAAAAAAAATTAAAAAATCCGTCTAAAGTTCACGAGTCATGGATTCGAGGTGCTTCCGTCAGCATTCACCTAGCTTGCATTTCTCAGGTGAAAAGGGGTCATGACTGGAGAAAGTTGAAGAAGTCCGGCTCTGGAAGCTTCTCCCAGGACCCTCATCACGAGAAAAACTGAGCTCAATCAAGGTCACAAAAAGCCCTTTCCTGACAGGACGCTTGGTGGGTCTCGGCTGCAAAACGCCAACCTCAATCGTCTCTGTGCAGGGTGTGCTCACCAGAAGCAGGGCAAACCAGAAGTTGTGGAGAATTCAAAGATCTTTGCTGGGGTACAGGGCCCCACCTCCTTCTCTGGGAGTTTGTCTCACACCTCAGGCTCTGGGCAGTTCCCCGCCTGCCCTACCTGGATGCCCCCAAGACCTGGAGTGGTCTCTGCTTCCCCAGTTCACCTTTTATGGCTCACTTGCCCATTGCCCCCCACCATGCTTTCTGAGACCAGCTCCTAGAGTAACTGCTTACACGAGACCCTCATCTCAAGGACTGTCCCTGCGAGATTCCAAAGAGAGCTGGTACTTAAAAGAATTTTTTCTTTTGTTTTTTTTTGGGCCATACCTGGCAGTGCTCAGGTGTTACTCCTAATTCTGTGCTCAGGGATCACTCCTGGTGGTGGTGCTTGGGGGACCAAATGGGATGCTGGGGATTGTACCTGGATCAGTCATGTGCAAAACAAATGTCCTCCCTGCTGTACTATTGCTCCAGTTCCCGACCTGCTTGATGTTTCTGAGCATACCCAGCAAGTCCTGCAAAGACTGTGCATCGCAGACTTCCTCTTTTCCCATAGACTAAAGGGTAGATGACTTTCTGGCACTGCCTTCTCTGGGCAGGAATCCCCAGAACCCCTGCCTCAGGGGAGACCCCCTGACAGAGATTGAGCCAGCAACGCCATGTGTCTCGCCTACAGGTCCAAGAAGCACCAACAAAATCTTCTCAGTGGCTCAGGAATACCACCCCCTCCCCAAGAATCCACCAAGCACCAGGGCTCCCCTGCCAATCAGCCATGGCCAGCCTGCCACTGCATCCCTCAGTTCTGCCTTCCATCACCCGCTTTGGAGCGCCCCTCCCTTCCGCTAGCATGCCTCCCTCCCCAATTCACGCTTTTGCTGACGGCGGCCAGGTAGGTCGCAACCTCCTGTTCACCATCTGCTAGCCCGGCTCTCCCGCCCCTTCCACCCCGCCCTGGCCACCTCTGATTATAAAAGCATGTACATACTCCAGGGGATGACACACGGGGGCAAAAGACATAACATAGCGGGACAGGGCTCTTGCTTTGCATGCAGCCAACCTCGATGCGATCCCTAGCACCATACATGATTCCCTGAACTCCCCTAGGCGTGAACCCTGAGCCCTGAGCACCTGCAGTGTGACAGAAAAATACAAAAATCACAGCAGGGGGCCGGAGTGCTAGCACAGCGGGTAGGGCGTTTGCCTTGCACGCGGCCGACCCGGGTTCAATCCCCAGCATCCCATATGGTCCCCCGAGCACCGCCAGGAGTAATTCCTGAGTGCATGAGCCAGGAGTAACCCTTGAGCAACGCTGGGTGTGACCCAAAAAGCAAAAAAAAAAAAAAAAATCACACAGCAGGATCCAGGAGGTGGTACAGAGGGCTGGAGCAGATACTAGACATGGATGGGGCCCAGTTCAATCACCGGTACTGCAGGGCCTCCCAAGCACCCCTGGGTGCAATCCAGGGGAGCCCCCCACCCCATGGAAAGGAATCAACTATAAGACACTCGTGTCTCTGTTGAAGAGCACGCCTGGCCTGGCCCGTGCCAGAGAGGCATTCCCAGGAAGCCAGATCCTTCCACTGCAGCCCTGGGCCGTCCTCCTCCCTCAGAGTCCTGCCTGACACCTCAGGTGCGCGCCTTCCCGGGGGTCACACGGCTCTCCTTTGCATTCCTCACTTCAGAGGTTTTGTGGAAATAAAACAGCTCACTCTCCTCTCACATCACACTCCTCGGCCGTGTTAGCACCTCCCAGGGCCCACCTTACACATCCTCTTCTGCTTTCCTGCAGCTGCTAGATTGTTTCTCCAAGGCGTTCACAGCTGCAGTCCTGGTTCTAGCACTGCTGTGTGTCCCGGCAGAGACAGAGGGGCTGCTACCCAGTTCTGAAATCATCTATGGCCCCCGCATCTATGGCCTGTTGGGCTCCCCCGCATCCCCGCCCTGGGCCTCCTTCCTCCACTGTCCCATCTGAGGCAGCTGGACCCAGAACGGGGGATGGTGACTGGGATGGTGACCGAAGGGTGAGTCACAGAGTCAGTCCCAGATGTGCTCCTCAAACCCCACCAGCAGCGGCAAGACGCCTGTGGGGAAACTCCTTCTCTGTGAGCTTCGTTCGTCACCTAACCTGTGAAACGGGAGCGCCAAGATATCGACAAAGTACACACACAGACACAGGGTCAAAGCCGGGCCCGTTGCCTGGGCGCATGCAGGCTGCCACTGGGCAATCCGCTAGGGCCACGTGGGTGTATGTGACACAAACCTCCAGTCACACCAGGTGAAGAGCAACAGGAATTTATTGACCCGCATTTCTGGGATGCCTGAGGGGGCCCTGCGTCAGGGGACCCCGGGATGCTGACATGAGAGGGACCGGTCCTGTCCACCTCTGGGCAACTGTCCTCGACGGGGTGGCTGTTCTGGGGCAGGCTCAAGTGGGGCTCTGGGGCTACAAGATGGAGGGCAAGGGGCCCCCAGGGAGTGAAGTTTCCCATTCCTGAAACTTACTGTCCAGACCCAGGCCAGTGTCACTGGCCACAAGGAGCAAGGTACCACCCGAACCCCAGATGCAAAAGGGTTTCCAGGCAGTGCTCGGTGCCCAGGCTGCTCAGTGCTTAGGCAGCAGCTAGAGGATCCATCGAGATGCCTTCAGGGAGGCCCTTGGCTCGACCCCTTGCTAGAGTCCAGGAGAAGGTGGCTCGGTGCGGGGCACAGGCTTCATCTCTGGGCACAAACGGTCCCCGAGCACAGGGCAGGTGTGGCCCAAACCCAGGAAACAAAAAACAAAGATGAAGAAACGGGACCAGCAACTCCCACCCTATGTCCCTTCCTTTCAGTGAGAGGGACTGAGTCCTCAGAAGGGCCAGCCTGGCCCCCTCCTAGAAGGCCACCACACACACACACACACACACACACACACAGAGTCCCTCAGGAGCACCAGATCACACACACACACACACACACACAGTCCCTCAGGAGCACCAGATCCCTGCAGGGGACAGAGACTCAAAGACACAGACATATACATATGCACAAGCACACACACAGACACAGAGACACACACTTATTCACAGACACTCACACACACACACACAGAGTCATTCACATACAGACAGATTCAATCACATACACACAGACATACACAGACACACACTCATTTTCACACACACACACACACACACACACCCCTCCTAGCACAGCTCACTCTCCCCCTAACGCCACCCCTGGGTCCCCAAGCCAGCGCACATACAGACCACACCAGCCTTTATTGGGCCCCAGAGGGAGACTGGACCTGGGCTGTTCATTCTCAGGCTGTGTCCAGAAGGTGCAGTGTTGAGGGCACACAGGGGGAACCCCCAAAGTGGCAATAAGTTAGGGGGAAATTCTAAGGCTGCTCTGACCACCTGGCTGGCACAGCCCCACCTGACACAGCAGGCAGGGAGGCCAGGGGGCCCAGAGTTGGAGAAGACGGGATCCCCTCAATCAGAGGGCCCGGGTGGCGGGGAAGGGTCCCGAGGGAGGCTTCAGAGTCACCAGGGGCAGAGCTGGGGGCAGCAGGGGGTCGGCCTCGCCCCAGCGTCAGCTGAGCTCCTACAGATTCTCGTAGTCGTCATCCTCAGGGCCGTCCTCCTGCTTCTGCTGCTGCTCCTCCTCCTCCTCTTCCTCCTCCTCGTCCTCCTCCATTTCCTCTGCCTCGTGGGAACTGGGGGTGGCTGAGAGGAGACGGGGGTTGGCCCGCAGCAGGTGCTGCTGCAGGTGCCCCCCACACCCAGCCGTCCCCACGCACCAGGCTCAGTGCTCACGGCCAGCGGCAGCTCCTGTGACACGTTCACGTACTCCCGGCTCCCGTCTGTGGCGACATGTCGGGGGAGATGGCCACATGCCCAGGAGGACAGGCCCAGACCCAAAGGCGACCGAGGGAGGGGAACCCCGGGCCAGGGGCGGGTGGGATCAGCCCCAGGGCAGGGCTGATGGCGCTCACCCAGGGATGCGTCCGCGCTCTCCTCGCTCTCCTGGATGTTCACGTAATCCTCCCCGGACTCCACTGCAGGGAGGACACAGGCACCCGGCAGTCACCCCCACCCTGGCACCAGCCCGGCACCAAAGAGCCCAGAGCCAGCCTTATGGGAGGTGATGGGGAGAAGGGGGTGGCGGGGCCTGAACTGACCAGAGGGAAGGCGGGGGCGCCCTCAGACTCCAGCCCCCCCACCCCCGCCGTGCTCTATGCCCCTCTCGCTCCAGCCCCTCGCTCCTTCTGGCTTCTCCACAGAGATGTGGAACGGTTGGGGCCTCAGTCTCCTCATCTGTGAGCTAAGGTGTAGAAAGGGGCCGCCTCGAAGCAGGGTGCATGCTAACCCCCACCCTACAGACAGGACAACCGGGGCACAGGTGGGACGGAGTCTGGTCTGGGCAATGCCAGCCCCCATCATTCTCTGCTCAGGACGCCCCAGGCCTGGCGGGGGGGTGGTGCACAGGGGCCTGGCGGGGGGGTGCACAGGGGCCTGACAGGGGGGATGCACAGAGGCCTTGTGGGGGGGTCCACAGGGGCCTGGCGGGGGGGTGCACAGGGGCACGGCAGGGGGGGTGCACAGGGGCACGGCAGGGGGGGTGCACAGGGGCCTGGCGGGGGGGTGCACAGGGGTCTTGTGGGGGTTGCACAGGGGCCTGGCGGGGGGGGTGCACAGGGGCCTTGTGGGGGGAGTCCACAGGGGCCTTGTGGGGGGATGCACAGGGGCCTTGTGTGGGGGGTCCACAGGGGCCTGGCGGGGGGTGCACAGGGGCACGGCAGGGGGGGTGCACAGGGGCCCAGCATGGGGGTACACAGGGGCCTGGGGGGGTGCACAGGGGCCTGGCGGGGGGGGCACAGGGGCCTGGCAGGGGGGTGCACAGGGGCACGGCAGGGGGGGGCACAGGGGCCTGGCGGGGGGTGCACAGGGGCATGGCAGGGGGGGGCACAGGGGCCTGGCGGGGGGGTGCACAGGGGCCTGGAGGGGGGGTACAGGGGCCTGGCGGGGGGGACACAGGGGCCCACACGTGGCTGAGCTACAGCCTGAAGCAGAGAAGCAGCCAGAACCCGGATGGAGCCCGGGGCAAGTGCAGGGGAGAGGGGGAGAGGGAGGGCCCGCGGAGGTGTGGCTGAGGAAGGGGCCCAGGCAGGGAGAGAAGCTGCTTGCAGGAAGCAGGGTGAGGCCGGAAGAGCCCCCCAGCCTTTACAAAGGACTGTAATGGCCAATGGACGGTCCAGAGATGAACCTGGGGGTGCCCCAGGCAGACACAGGAGTGAGGGAGGAGGCCAGAGGCAGCAGAGGGTCAGGGAGGCCTGCGGGATGGAGGCGCAGCCAGGAAATCCGCACATGGGGGTGCCAAGAGAGGGAAGGAGAAAGGAGGAGCGGGGATGGGAAGGCCGGGCTAGGCGTGAGGGGCAGGGGAGGGCCGGACCCGGGCGGGGGGAGCGTGGCACTGACCCGAGACGGCGCTGTCGCGGAAGCCGGGCTTGCTGGCCTTGCCGGGTGCAGGCTGGACGGCAGTGCCGGCGGCAGGAACATCATCAGGAAGCACCACTCTGAGGGGGTCGGGGGGTGAGAAAGGTCCCCCACCCCGCCTCACCCCCCCACCTGCCCGTACACTCACAAATAGCCCCCATTGTGGTCCTCCTCATCTTCGTCCTTGGGCACCAAGTGGGGTCCTGGGGTCATGACACGGGGTTCAGCCCGGGGTGGCGAGGCCCCACCACCAACCCACCCCCCCCCCGCCGCAGCCTGGTACCCAGGCCCCCACTCACCCTGGTTCTCATAGCTAGCCACACTGTCAGCTAGAGAGAGAGCAAGAGGGAAACTGAGTCAGCTCAGGTGGGCCCAGCCGCACCCCGCCTGCCCCATGCTTACCCCCGTCGGAGTCCTGCCTGGAAGACGGTGCACAGCGGGAGCCCCCAAGGGGCTGAGGGGATCTCCTGGGGGTCAAAGGTGAGAGGTCAGACCCTGGCCGGGGGTCTCTGGGGCGAGAGGGGAGGCGGCAGGGAAGCAAGGTGAGCCCGGGAGAGCAGGAGCAGGACGCGCAGAGACCCAGGGCTACTCACAGGTCCAGGTGGCTCAGGACGGTCACAGGCGGGTGGGGAGCGACCGACAGGCAGGGGACGAAGGTGGCTGTGGACACAGGACCCCGATGCCGAGCGGACTCTGGCCGCACCCCACCCCCTCCAGGAATCTCGGGGGCACCCACCTCGCCCCCACCCCAGCTCAGGCCAAGGCCGGGGCCCCGGGCACTCACGGGGCGGCTTTAGCACCAGGCTGCTGTGGTTCACGCTGCCGGAGACACAAGTTGGGGGTCACGGGCCGGGAGAGGCCCGCAGACCCCCCCGCAGGGCAGGGACGACGCGGGGGTCCTGGGCACTCACCTGTTCATGGACGCATTGCCGTCGTAGGAGCCTGGGGAAGACAGGGCCAGTGAGGCAGGCGGGGCGCCCCCACCCCCACCCTCGGGGCCCCCCAGCTCACTCGTGTCACGGCAGCGCAGGCACAGGGCCAGCAGCAGCAGCAGCAGCAGCGGCAGCAACGCGAGGCCCAGCGCGTAGGGCCCCAACACGGCCGCGTCCATCTGCGGGGTCCCGGCCCAGGCCGGCTGCCCTGCCCGCTGCACCCCTCGGGCGTGGAGCTGCTGCAGGGGTGCTGGGGCCTGGGGGCGGGGGAGCCCTCCCTAGGGCTCCCCTCTCCTCGCCCGGCCGGAGGGGTCTGTGCCGGCTCGCAGGGTGCTTGCGGGCAGGGCTGGGCTGGAACCGGGGCTCCAGCGCCCCTCCAGTGCTCCTGCGCCCCGGCCCTGCTGTGTCTCGGCGCTGTCGGCCTGTGGCAGGAAGCTGTGGTTCGGCCGGTGAGGGCAGGAAATCATCGGGCTCCTCGGGCGGGCGCTGCGCCCGCCCCTTCACACCCCCACCCCGCCGGGAGGTGACAGCCAGGCGGGCAGCACCCAGCCCCTCCACCCCTCCACCCCCGCCCGGGCCAGAGGGAGACTCCGAAGCCTCAGGGCCACCAGCTGCCACACGGGGGCCTCGAGGCACGGCGAGGAGGGCAGTGGAGTCAGGGGCTCTGCAGGCCGCGGGCACACGGGCGTGAGTCACGGTCACACCAGGCCAGCTCACCGCTCCGGGCCAGCCCCCAACACTGCCCGCCGCCGCCGCCTGGGGCTGGACGAGACCCGAGTCCACAGACGACAGACCCCACACACCCCAAGAGACTCACACAGGCACTGAGGGTCCGACTACAAATTTATTCCCTTACAAATAGCACCGAGCCCCCGGGCTCCCTGGAGGAGGCGCCTCTCCCGGCCGCCCCGCGGCAGCCCTCTGAACCGTCCGTGTAGTGTCTGGGGCCCAACCGTGGCTGCGGCGTCCTCAGAGCTGGGCCGAGGCCTATGCCCGGCCCCCGCGCCCGCGGGAGTGCCCGCGCCGGGTGAGCGAGTGAGCGGCCGCCGTGGCCTCAGATGAGCACGCTGGACACGGGCACCCGCGTGGAGCGGCCGCGCTGGGGCACCACGATCCGGTCGTCGGCGGGCGCCGCCTCTCGCCACAGACCTGCCGGGAGAGGGCCAGCGTCAGGGCGGGGCCGGGGGCAGAGGCGGCGGGGGAGGCGACCGCGGGCGGCGGGCACGCCACTGACCCTGCACGTGGAGCTGGGCGCGCCGCCGGTCGGCCTCGATCACCATGGCCGTGCCCAGGAAGGCCGCGCCCCCGAGCGCGCCCACGAAGGCGCAGAGCATGAGCGAGAACTGCAGCGCCCGGAACTCGGACAGGAAGGACGGGGGCCAGCCCCGGCGCAGGCGGTCGGAGATCTGCGGGAGGACACGGCCGGGAGACAGTCGGGGACGGGCACCGCGCGCGCGCGGCCCGCGGGCTCACCGGGCACGCGGGGCCCGCCTGTGCTCACCAGCCCGATGAGGTAGGGGCTCCCGGCGTCCCCCAGCAGGTGTGACAGCACGATCTGGAAAGCTTCGGCGGTGGAGCGGCGCGTGGGGATCACCACGTACTGGGGGGCGGGGAGGGGGCGGGGCGTTGAGAGGCAGAGGTCAGAGCACCCCGGCACAGGGGGGGGGTGCAGGGGGGGTGCAGGGCTGGACTCGGTGGCTGTGGGGGGCTGGAGGGGTACCCGCTCACCAGCAGAATGTCAGCCACGATGGCCCAGTTCATGGACAGCAGCGTCTCCCCGATGAAGATGAAGATCTGGGGCGGGGGGAGGGGGACACGGGGTGTCAGTCACATCACAGGACAGGTGAACACAGGGAGCCTCCCCGCACCCCTGGGCCCAAGAAGTCAAGTCACATGACCAACGTCCCCCGCTCGGAAGGGCCCGAGCTGAGACCCGCCACCGGCGAGTCCCGCCCAGCCCTGCCCCAGCACACATGCTCCCCCCCACTCAGCACCCCACCTCTCGGGTACTCACATAGGTGGCCACGATGCTCCCGCGGGCGCAGGACAGGGCCAGGAAGAGGAAGGGCGCCGAGCCCAGGAGGCCGGTGGCACAGACCAGGGGGTCAGCCCGGGGGTTGGAGCGGCGGAGGCGGCGGCTGACTTCCACGCCGAGGCCCACTCCCAGGACTCCCGTCAGGCAGGTAATGAGGCCGAAGATGAGGCTGGGAGGCGAGGGGAGGTGGAGGCTGGCAGTCCCATCGCCTGTCGCCCCCGTCTCCCAGGCCAGCACCCAGGGCTCCCCACGCTCCAAAGGAAGGTGCAGCCAGCCCCCCACTCCCCCCTGACCCATTCCCACCCCGCCCCCACGGAGGTACCTGTCGGAGGAAGAGCAAGAGTCTCCCGGGAGGCAGGGGGGCGTCTCCCCCAAGACCACTCGGGAGCGCAGCAAGAACGCGGGGGCCCAGAGGGCCAGGGAGCCCGTGACGAATGCCACGGCAGTGAAGCCCAGAGAGGAGAGGATGAAACTGGGGCTGCAGAGAAAAGGAAATAGGACTTCAGGAGTGCTGGGCTGGGCCCTCCCATCCGTGGGCAGGAAGCAGGTCCTGGACCTCAGCACCTGGGCCTGTAATTCACCCAGGAGCCACAGGGGGGCAGTGGTGGCTGGCTGAGAGGATGGAGGGGGTCAGGCGGGGAGGGGAGGGGAGGGCAGGGCCCCCAGCAGGAGGGATCAAAGAGGAGCCCCTTCAACCTCACACCAGCTGTCAGGCTCTCTGTGTGCACCTCAGGTTGGGGCAAGATGGAATGAAACTTGTTTTTTTTTGCTTTTTGGGTCACACCCGGCGATGCACAGGGGTTACTCCTGGCCCTGCACTCAGGAATCACTCCTGGCGGTGCTCTGGGGACCATATGGGATGCCGGGAATCGAACCCGGGTCAGCCGTGTGCAAGGCAAACTCCCTACCCGCTGTGCTATCGCTCCAGCCCCAGGAATAAAACTTTTTAAAAAAACAAAATAGAGGGACCAGAGACACAGTACAGAGAATAGGGTGTTTGTGCATGTGGCCAACCTGAGTTCGATCCCCAGCACCCCAAATGGTGCCCTGAGCCTGCCAGGAGTGAGCCCTGAGCGCAGAGCCAGGAGTGAGCCCTGAGCACAGAGCCAGGAGTACTCCTCTCTGAGCACAGAGTCTGGCCCAACCCCACCCCTCAAAAAAAAACAAACAAGTTAAATGGTTTTATTTACAGAAGTTTACTTGAGAGAGAGAAAAGAGAGAGAGAGAGAGAGAGAGAAAAGAGAGAGAGAAGAGTGAGTGAGAGAGAGAGACAGAGACAGAGGCAGAGAACGAGCTTATTCAGAGTGGAAAAAGCTGACACTCACTTTCTTGACAGAGCCCTGAGATCTGCCCACCACGAGGTGGGGGTCAGGGGAGGGGAGTCCGAGTGACGCTCCACAGCCCCCCGGGGCGGCTCCCGGACCACCAGGAACAGCAGCAGAACCGCCACCACGCCCAGCCCTGGGGTCACCTGGGGAAAAAGCAGCTTCAGGACGGGCACAGCCAGTGGGGAGGGAAGCTGGGAGGGCGGGCCGGAGGGAGCACAGCAGGGGAGCACCCACTGGAGCAGCGGCCAGGCTGTGGGAGCCCCCCGCTTCTCCAAGCACCCTACTTTTCAAGAATCCGTTCCCCCAACTTCTCTCTCAATCCCGTACTCATCTGGGGTTCCGACCCAGACCTGACACCACCCAACTCCAGCTGAGGGAACTGGTTTAACCTAATCAGGCACCACAAAGCTCCTGCCCAGGCCTCACGGGCCCGGACAGCTCTACAGGGGAGACAAACCGGCTGAGGCGTTCGAGTGCGTGAGAAGGAGGTGCAGAGAAGAAAGCAGACCTGAGGAAAGGATGAGGCAATTCCTGGGAACAGTGGACGCTCTGGATCCAACCTGACCTGCACTCCCACGGAACGTGTCATCACAGGTCAACCCAGTCCCATATGTGGGGCCTAACGTTTTACAACGAGCTCTGTCGCACCAGGAGTTCCGTCTAGCACACGTCTTCCAGAAGGCTCGGAGGGTGAGCACTGCCTCCGAAGTGTGTGGTGTGTGGTGTGTGTGTGTGTGTAAAGGCAGGAAAGGATGAGCACTGCCTCCGAATTGTGTGGGGTGTTGGTGTTGGTGTTGGTGATGGTGGTGATGGTGTGTGTGTGTGTGTGTGTGTGTGTGTGTGTAAAGGCAGGAAAGGGTGAGCACTGCCTCCGAATCGTGTGGTGATGGTGGTGGTGTGTGTGTGTTTGTGTGTGTCTGTGTCTGTGTGCGTCTGTGTGTCTATGTGTGTGTGTCTGTGTGTCTGTGTGTGTGTGTCTGTGTGTGTCTGTGTCTGTGTGTCTGTGTGTGTCTGTGTCTCTGTGTGTGTCTGTGTGTGTCTGTGTCTGTGTGTGTCTGTGTGTCTGTGTGTGTCTGTGTGAGTGTGTGTGTGTGTCTATGTGTGTGTGTGTGTCTGTGTGTGTCTGTGTCTGTGTGCGTCTGTGTGAGTGTGTGTGTGTGTCTGTATCTGTGTCTCTGTGTGTGTCTGTGTCTCTGTGTGTGTCTGTGTCTGTGTGTGTCTGTGTGTCTATGTGTGCGTGTGTGTCTGTGTGTGTCTGTGTGTGTGTCTGTCTGTGTGTCTGTGTGTGTGTGTGTGTGTGTCTGTGTGTGTCTGTGTGTGTGTGTGTGTCTGTGTGTGTAAAGGCAGGGAAGGGGGTCGGGAATCACCGCCCTCCTCAGGCCGCAGCTACTCACCCTCAGAGCCCAGTGCCAGTCGCCAGCCAAGTCCTTCACTTTGGATCCAGCGATGTACCCCAGGCCGCTGGGGGAGGGGAGGGGTGGGAGAGAAGGGCGGCAGTCAGCGTCGCCCCCAACCCGGCGCCAAGCCCACCCCCTCCCCAGACCACTCACCTGCCCACTGGGATAGCGAAGTAGAAGACGCTGAGCATCCGGCTCCGCTGGTCGGCCACGAAGAGGTCAGCGATGAGGGTGGGCGCGATGGTGGAGTAACTGGCCTCCCCGACCCCCACCAGGCCCCGGGTCACGAGCAACAGCCAGAACCGCTGAGGAGTGAGACGAGGGCGAGTGGCACCCGCCCTGCGCCCGCCTCCCGCCTCCCGCGGCGAGGGCGGAGAAGCCTGGGCTGCGCCAGGCTGGCCTGCGCTCGGGTGCTGGCTCCACTACTTACTAGCTGGACTGTGGGAAAGCAACTTAACCTCTCTGAGCCTCAGTTTCCTCATCTGCAAAAGGGGGATAATGACAACTTGTTCACATGCTCCTGGGAGGGCTGGCGGGTGAGAGGGGTGCTCGTTACCGTGCACCCAGAGAGAGCAGTATTGGTCTCGATTTCTCTCCTGCCCACCCCCAACCCCACACTCCAAGAGATGGGACTAACAGCATTCTGGCTAAGGTGGGGGGCTGTCTGCCCACCGAAGGCACCTGCCGGTGAGCCCCAAGAACAGGATGCCTGTGGGGGCCAAGGTCAGCGATCGGGACCAAGGTCAAAGTTCCGGGGCCCAAGAGTGAGTGTGCCCAGAGATTTCAAAGGCGCCGGCAAGCAGGAGCCGGAAAAGCTAGAGGAAAAGCCGGGAGAGGTTCCCCGAAATCAGGAGAGACTTTTCAGAAGGAAGAAGTGGGTCAGCTGAGCCAGAGCCTGAGTAACAACAGGTCGGGGGGGGGGGGGGGGGGCTGCATTTAGCAACCGTGTGGTCACTGTTGACTCTGGCAATGAAGTGGCGGGGGCGGGGCGGCGGGACTCAAGGGGGGCGGGGGAGGAGAGGAAGTGCAGGCTGCCCCTTCACCCAGACCAGCGCCGGGGCAGGGGCCCGCGAGAGGCCTGACCAGGGAAAGACGCGCGTGTTTAGGTGCAGAGCTGAGGGAGCCGTGGTCGGGGGTAAGGGCATGACGCAGAGAGATGGTTCTGGAAGTCTGAGGGGGGGGCGAGGATCCAAGCAAGCGGGGGGTGGGGACTGGACCCAGGAGATCATTTGCCTTCCCATGGTGTGACAACAAAGAGCAGCAGGGGGTGTGGGGCACGGAGAGTCAGCCTGGGGCCTCACCTCTCTGGGGATGAAGGATGAGCCCAGGGTCACCAGGGACCAGAAGGCAATGCCCCCACACATGAGGTACTTCCGATTGTACCTGTCCCCCAGGTAGCCAAACACGGGTGCCAGCACCATGTAGCTGGAGATGAACACTGGGGGGAAAGCAGAAAGTCACAGCCCCATCCTGCCCCTGCTTCCTACCCATCTCCCACCCTTCCCAAGCCTCCCCCAAGGACAGACGGGCAGCTGACGCCTCTCATCCCCTGCAGCCAAGAACTCCACCTGAGCTCCCCGTGACTGACCCCTCACACACCGTGTGCCCTCCACCCTCCCAACGGCCAAGGGCCCAGCTCACCCCCCTCTTGAGGTGACCTGTCCCTGCCGTCCCCTCCATCGGGAATGTCCTCTCCTGAATGTGGCCACCGTCCCCAGCATCACGGCCCCAGCCCACTGGCTTTCCTGTCTTCCTTCCCACAACACTCATCCCTGCGGAGACCCGTCTTATTCTCAGCGTGGGCCTCTCAGGGCTCTGCTCCATCCCGCGTGGCGGAATGTCAGCGCGGGGCAGCCAAAGATCTCGCCCAAGTTGAGCTGCGTCTGTGTGTTCATCTTTAACAAGCTCCCCGAGCACAAAACGGGTGCTCAGCACACGAAAGAAAGGGCTGCTGTGGGGGCCGGAGCAATAGCACAGCGGGTAGGGCATTTGCCTTGCACGCGGTCGACCCAGGTTCGATCCCCGGCATCCCATATGGTCCCCCAAGCACCGCCAGGAGTAACCCCTGAATGCAGAGCCAGGAGTAACCCCTGAGCATCGCTGGGTGTGACCCAGAAAGAAAAAAAAAAAGGCTGCTGAGAGAGTGGCTGCTGCCCTAACTCAACAACTCTCCAGGGCCGGGCCCGGCTTGCCTACCATTCTGTTCCCCCCCCCCTCGTGACTCTGCTTCAAGCACCTATAGCTCAGTTTAGGCGTGGAGGGGAGCAAAGAGCATGGAGAGACCTGGCGTCAGAGGCCTGCTCTGCCTCTGGTTTGCTGGGTGAGGAGCCAAGGCTTCCCTCTTCCCAAGCCTCAGCTTCTTTATAAAATGTAATTAATACGTCCTCCTTCCCGAGGAAACAGGAAGAATTCCTAGGGCCGGGGAGACGGCTCAAAGGGCTGGAGTGCAGGCAACGCACACAGAAGCCCCAGGCTAGGTCCCCAGCACCACATGGTCCCCTGAGGACTGCGGGGTATAACCCAAAAGCAGCAACAAAACTCAAGGAGCTGGAATGATAGGCCAGCAGGTTGGGCGTTTGCCTCACACACAGCTAACCCAGGTTTGGTCCCCAGCATCCCGTACCGTGACCCAGGCAAAGCCAGCAGTGGTCCCTGAACGCAGGAGTAAACTGTCAGGTGTGGCCCCAAAGAAAAAAAGAACAAAGAGAAAAAAGGATTTGGCCCTAATTGTGCCTCTCCCTCAAATTCTAAAATTATGAACAAATAAAACTCAGCTCTTCCCATTCCCGGGGCCGGGCAACAGTACAGCGGGCAGGGGAGCAGTTGCCTTGAATGCAGCCGATCCGGGTTCAATCCTCAGAATCCTACATGGTCCCCCAAGCACTTCCAGGAGTAGTTGCTGAGTGCCAAGCCAGGAGTAACCTCTGAGCATCATGGGTGTAACCCAAAAAAAGCCCAAAAAAAAAAAAAAACCCAAACCAAAAAACAAAAACCAAAAAACACCACCGTTTCCCCATTCCAGACATCCTTCAAGCCCTTATTAGGTTCCCACCTCTCCTAGTCACAAGGTGCACCTCACTTCACCCCCCCCCCATTAGCCCTCCGAGGTACCCTGGGGCCCATCGCACTGACAAGGAAACGGGTTGAGAGCCTGAAGGCCTGCGCCCTCTGCACTAGTGAGGAGGAAAACGCAGATTTCATCCCAGGCCTGTCCTTCCCGTTACCCTACGGCGGTCTCTCCTTCACCGTGTGCCCCGACCATGCACAACAGCCCTAGAGCAAAACCTGAGCCTCTGCACCCCCCAGCCCCCCTAGTTCGGGCCGCAGCCCTCCTTTAGGGAGCCCCGGCCGGAGCGCACAGGCAAACAGGGCCGCTGTGCGCCACCGCGCCCACTCACCGGTCTGGATGAGGCCGGAGCTACTGTCCCCGATGTTGAAGAAGTGCTCGATGTCAGGAAGGACACCTGGAGAGGACACGGCTCAGGCTGCGGCCCTGGAGGCCGCGCCAGCCCCGGGCCCCGGCCACGCTCCCGGGAGCCCGTACCCGCCACGGTGAAGCGGTCCATGTAGTTGAGGAGGTTGATGTAGCACAACACCGCCACGATGAGCGCCGAGTGGCCCGCGGACACGCCCGTGATGCGCTGCAGCCCCTCGCGGTCCGGGATCTCGGGGCCCTCGGGCTTCGGGGCCCCCGGGTACCCCGGCAAGCCGGGGCCGCCGGGCGCCGGCCCGTCGTCCGTGTCATCCGCCTGGCTGAGGAAGGGCGCGGTGTCGGCCCCGGCCATGGTCCCCGGGGGCCGCGCCCGCCCGCGCGCTCCGGTCCCACCGACGATCCCACCTGCGAGGGAGGAGGCTGGAGCAAGGCGGGCGGCCGGAGCGCGGCAGGGCCGGGGGCACCGGGCCCGGCCCGCGTCCCGCCGCGCGAGCCCGGGGCGCGGCGGGGCAGGAGTGCGGTGCGGGCGCCCGCCCCGGCTGCGGCCACCACTCACCCCGGCGAGGAGCCCACCACACCCGCAGTCGCTCAGCCCCAGCGCGGCTCCGCGGCCACCGCCATGCTGCCCGAGCGTGGTCATGTGACAGCTGGAGCCGGGGGCGGGGCCTAGCCCCATGTGACCCTGGCGGGGCGGGGCCTGCCCGTCACGGGACCCGCGGCCGCCTACGGATGCCGCACACGCCCCTTCCGCGCCCCAGCCCGCCACGCGGGGAGGCCGGCGGGAGCCCGCAGCCTACCTAGGTCGCCGCGCCCTGGGCAAGCTCCAGCCCCCTCCCCGAGCTGGATCTAGGTTTCCGGACGTATGAGACCCCCCTCGGCTGACTTCTCGAGCCTTGTTCTTGCGTTTCTTTCCTTCATGCCCTTCTTTCTGTTTGTTCTGCCTTGAGATGACCCACTCGCCTCTTGGGGCGAGCCCCACGCTCGGTGGTTGCGGTGCTTGCACACACCTGACTGTGGTTCGCGGGGGACCCCAAAGGCGGCCTCCTGGGGATCACGCTCGGGGCTCCAGGTGCTCTGCCCACTGAGCCATCCCGCGCGGATCGTGGATCTTCAGTGATTCCGGAGCTGGCCGGTTTGCCTGAGCGCCTGCGTCTCCTGCAGGAGGGCCGGTTCGAACCCGGCCCCGCCGGTCCCCCAAGCACCCGGAGCCCAGAGGTAGCCCCTGGGTGCTGCCGGATGTGTGCCACCCAAAGTATAAGCAACCGAGAAACGTTGGACTCGGGAACTAACCCTGTGACTCTCGGTTTTCTTTCTTCCTCGCAGACGGCTTACACGCTCAGAGTTATGAATGAATGAATGAATGAATGCTAAACAGTGACCCCCCGCCCTGCCCGTTCCTTACTATCTGGGGGTTCCCAACAAACTAGCCCCGTAAACCCTAGAACCTGCAGACCAGGAAGAAAGTGCTCCTGAACCCCAGCCACCTCCCACTCAGCTGACTGGTACCAGGACTGAAGCTCTTGCGCCCTCTGGCGGCTCACTTGGCTGGAGGCCGGCAGGGAGTCAAGGCTAAAGACTAAAGGGAGTAGCTTTGCGCAAGGGGCAGTTTTCTGGTTCCTTCCCCTTCTAGATCAGTAGGAACGACATTAACACTGGCCGTACTCCTGTCCCGAGAGAGGCAAACAAAAAGAAACTTCCTCAGAACTGTCTACATTTAATAGTCCCCGCACCAATGGGGCCGGGTGGCGTTCCTCAGTAGAGCACTTGCCTCGCTGGGTTCAATCCCACACACGCACAAAAATCTACAAATAGCTCCATATAAAAAAATGAAACTCTTCCGGAGCGATAGTACAGATGGTAGGGCTTTTGCTTGCACACGGCAGACCCGGGTTCAATCCCCAGTGTCTATGGTCCCCCGAGCACTGACAGGAGTGACTCCTGAATGCAGAGCCAGGAAGTAACCCCTGAGCATCACTAGGTGTGACCCAAAAAGAAAAAGAAAGTCGCTGCATTCTGTATTTAAAATAAAGATTGTTTTGGATATTAAGGTTGGGGGAAGGGGATGGAACCAACCCAGTAGACTTGGGGGCTACTCCTGCCCTCTGTGCTTGAGAGTTGCTCCCGGTACATGGTGGTGGGGCCAGACCCAAGCCTCCCCCATGCAAATCATGTGCTCTGCCTGTTGAGCCATCTTTCTTAACCAAGGAAATAATTGCCTTTTACTTATTGGGGGGTGGGGGGGCGTTGTCATGTATGCCTCCTGCATGTAAAGCATGTGCTCAGCCACTGAGCTGTCCCGCTGGCCCCTAACAATTTTTTTAATAAAAAGAAATCATTTCCCATTTCTGCCCAGTCCAGACTTGTCCTTACATTGTGGAAAAGAATTCCTGTGAAGGGAAGACAGTGCAGTGCAAGAGTTTTGGTTAGGAAGGGGCTGGAGTGATAGCACAGCGGGTAGGGCGTTTGCCTTGCATGCGGTCGACCCGGGTTCGATTTCCAGCATCCCCATATGGTCCCCTGAGCACCACCAGGGGTAATTCCTGAGTGCAGAGCCAGGAGTGACCCCTGTGAATCACCGGGTGTGACCCAAAAAGAAAAAAAAAGTTTTGGATAGGAAGTCTGAGCGAGGGGGGAAAATATAGAGTAAAAGAAAGCAGCAGGGCTGGACCCATACTACAGCAGGTAGGGCACTTGTCTTACCCAGGATTTAATCCTTGGCACCACATACAGTCTCCTGAGTGATTCCTGATCGTGGCCAGGTGTGGCCCCAAAACCAAAACCAAATAGATTTGCTCTGCAGCCAGAGAGATAGCCCATGAGTGAGCACAGTTTTGTTTGTTTGGGTTGGGAAGGAGTACGGGGAATTGGGGGGGGGGAGTTTGGGCCACATCTGCCTGTGCTCAGGGATGAACCTGCAGGGCAACCTCTTACGTACCTCTGCACTCTCTCTCCAGCCCCTGAGCTTTTTTCTATGGCATCTATTAGGGGGGCCACACACAGCTGTGCTTAGGGCTCACTCCTGGCTTTATATTTAATAAAACACTGTGTTTAATAAACATGTCTTGCAAGCAAGAGGCCTAGATTCAATTCTGGCGCCACAGGGTGCTTTGAGAACCACCGGGAGCAACCCCTGAGCACTGAGATGGGAGTAGTGCTCAGCATCACCAGGTATGACCCCTCCCCCAAAAAAAACCCCACAAGTTTAAATCAGATTCGCATTTGATTTAAGCGCAGTGGCGGAGTCAGGCATGGGTAGACAGGAACTGCTTTGGGGGTGATGGGGACAGCCATGATGGGAGTCGCTGCTGATGGGGGCCAACGTGGCATCAGGCCTGAGACCTGAGTTTCTGACGCCATGGAGGACATGCAACGTACTCATCCCTTCACCACTCGTGCATCAGGGAACTGCCGGGCGTCAGGGAATCTTCAGTGTTTGTTGTCGAGGAGTCGAGGAGGGAAGGATGTGCAGAGCCAGGCAGAGATGACCCAGGAGAGAGAGCATGCCCCACCTCGGGGAGCTCTAGAGATGGACAGACTTAACGCAGGGCGGCAGTGGGAAGAGGGAATGGAGGCAGGACAGGAAAAGGGGGAAACGGCGCCTGGCTGCCAGTGGGGTCAGCAGAGTGGCCACTCCTGGGAACCTGTTGGGAATGCAGCTTCTCCGGCCCCACCCTGAGCCTGAATGCAGAGCGCTGGCCTCAACCAAGAATCCTGAGTGTCAGGCCCACCTGGCTGGTCTCTGAATTTGGTGGCTGTGGCCTGGGGCAGGCGCCTTAATGTCTGCGCTTATTTATCCTGTAACGCGGCCCAGAGGAAGAGTGCAGAGACTCACCACATCTGTCTTGCAGACCTGTGGACCTGGGTTCAAGCCCCAGCATCTCACAGGCACCAAGCATGATCCTGGCAGCTGTTGTCTGCGAAATCCCAGGGCCACAGGGATTTCTGATTGGCCCCAGCCAAGTGCGTATCAGGAAGGGATGCAGCGGCAAGCACCACACCTCAAAGGATGTGCTCTCTCCATGACCAGGAAGTACAACCCCCGGCAAACATGCAGGAACATCGCTGTGACCCACCGAGCACAGGGCAACAGTGACTCTGTGCTTCAACTCAGGTGACTGCGACCTCCCATGACCCTCTGTGAAAGTGCCACATCTACAGGAATGGCAATGTCAGTGAGCAGCACGGCAACAGGTGAGCACTCCAACCTGATATGCAACCCCCGGGCATCCGCTAAAAATGTGCGAGCGGGGGCCAGAGAGGTAGTATAGTGGTTAGGGCACTTGCCTTAACCACGTCCAGCCTGGACTTAATCCTTGGCACCCTTTAAGGTCTCCTGAACACAACCAGGAGTGACTTCTGACTGCAAAGCCAGGAGTTAGCCCTAAGCCCCGCTGGGCATGGCCAAAAACAAACCCCAAAACTGTGAGCATCACACCAGACATACATGCAATACCCAGACATCAGACATCGGTAACAGAGAGAGGAGGGGATGGGATCCCAGCACACCTGCCTCGGCAAATTTTCTCAGCGTGTTTTCTCAGCATGTTCATGATCAGTCTGGCTGCAGTGTCCGTTGCGGGGGGGCTGTCGTCCGCCTGGCTGCAGTGTCCACTTGGCTGCAGTGTCCGCTGGGCACTGTCCACCCAGCTGCAGTGTCTGCACGTGAGGGGCAGTGCTTGTCAGGGTGGCATGCCGTCACACGGTAGCTGCGGCTATAGTTGCTGTGCTTCCACACACCTGGCTCTGTGCAGGTGACAAGTTCCTAACTGGCACGGGGGTCCCGGACAGCCAGAAGTGCTGGGGGTCATGCTGGGCGTATGTGGGAAGGTCCTGGGATCAAACTCGGGGCCTCATAGTGGCAAGGCAGGAGCTTTTAGCCACCATTAGATTTTTTAAATTTTATTGAAATCACCCTGTGATACAAAGTTACAAAGATTCATGATCACCAGTGTCCACTTCCCTCCACCACTGTCCGCGGCTTCCCCACAACACACAGCCTATTTTTACAGCACACTTTTCTTTCTTCCTTTTAGGCACTGTGGTTTGCAGTGCTGTTACTGAAAGGGTCTCTTACATATCACTTTACCCCCTTCCAGAACACAGTTCTTGTCCAGAGCCACAGATTTTAAAACAAATATTTATTTATTTATTTATTTATGCCTTTTGGGTCACACACGGCAATGCTCAGGGGTTACTCCTGGCTCTGCACTCAGGAATTACTCCTGGCAGTGCTTGGAGGACTCTATGGGATGCTGGGGATCGAACTAGGTCAGCTGCATGCAAAGCAAACGCCCTATACGCTGTGCTATCGATCCAGACTTTTTAAATAGGAGCCACAACCAGTAATGCTCATGGGATCCAAGGGCACCCTGGCAGTGCTTAACCCTTTCGACGTGAGCCTGACACTGCAAGCGCTCAAGCCCTATGGTGCTGGAAGCTCTGGGGGCCCTGGAATCCTACTCGGGGCTTTGCATATGCTAAGCTTTGCACATGCTTCATTCATCACTGAGCCACATCTCTGGCCCCCAATATAGATTTCTGATGCAGTCTGTTGAATCCACCGGTGTGGGTCACAAGGTATGGCACTGATGGAAAACCAGGTCGGTACACACTGTATGAGCCAACTCCACGAGTGGGCAGAAACGAGACACCCTCACGGACCATGGGGACAACACAAAACCGTAACAACGAGGCCCTGGGCCTACGACAGGGTTTGCTTCCGTGTAGGATAACATTGGGTTTGTCCTTACAGCCTTGTCACAGGGAACTTCGTTTACCTTAAAGCAATGTCCTTTCTGTATGGACACAGGAAGACAGTTAATATTATGCTCTTGTAACTTGGGAGTTGATTGACTCCGAATAGTATTTACTCCCGGGCATCTGCTTTCTCGACTCAGTTGCCCTTAGTTCCTAGCACCCCAAAAGCAGGGTCCCAACGAGGGACTGAATGGACCCCGGGCAAGCTGTGAGCTACGCTGGCATGGAAATGGGCCAGGCCAAGCACCATAATACTTAACTATAAGTTAAGAGCACCATCATGGACAAACTCTGTCATGACCCAAAAGAGGTAACTGGATAAGGACGCTACTGGGGTTAGGAAGACTAACCTGGTCTGAGGACTACAGTCTGGAATATATTGTGAGATGTCCTCAGGAAGAACCAAACTTTAAGTTTGATATATCTCTTACTGTGCTCATGCAGAATGACATTGCTTGAAATATTAGAAGTAGACTTACAACTATTTAAGTGGATTACTAGCTGAAGAAAGAAGAAAGCGACACACCCTTGTTGGGATCCCATCCTTGAGCGGATCTCCTAGTAATCTGGAGTAATCTCTTTAGATGAGATTTTGTCCTTGAGTTAATCTCTTGGAGGAGTGGCCTTACCTCTCTTTGCTGATTTGCTAATGTTCAACCGACCTTTGTGTCATCACCCTACGTGACTGCTATATGAACTAAGACTGTAAGATCGAAGGGGGACCCAGGAGAAAGAAGTAGCATGGGGGAGGGAGAAGCAGGAGGAGAATCAGAGGAGAATGGAGATGGGAATGGAATAAATTGCAATTGGTACCAACCAGCCTGGCCCTCGTTTCTTCCTTCGCCTGCCCATCGCCACTGACCTCCCTGGGGTGGGGGAAGCGAAGACCACTGAACACTAGAGAGACAGAGCGCCAGCAAGAGAGATAGAGAGCGCCACTGCCCTTAGTAAATCTACACTTCCGAGAGACAAAACTCCTCAGAGAGCTGTCATCCCAGAGGCTTTCCCAGCTCTGGCTTCACTGGATGTCCTAGGATAACCCTGGCTCCTGTGAGGATGTACACCTTCCCGTTCTTAAGGATATCAAACAACCAAGAATTTAAAAATAAATAAGTGGGGTCAGAGGGATTGTACGGTGGGTAGGGGTCTGCTGACCCAGGTTCAATCCCTGCATCCTAAATGGTCTCCTGAGCACCACCAGGAGTGATCCTAAGTGCAGAGCCAGGAGTAAGTCCTAAGCACTGAGGGTTTGCCCGCTCCCCAAAAGAAAGTGAGAGACTGGAGCTATAGTACAGTGGGAAGGGTGTCTGCCTTGCACGCAGTCAACCCAGGTTCAATCTCTGGCACCCCATGTGGTCCCCCAAGCCTGCCAGGAGTGATCCCTGAGCACAGAACCAGGAGAAAGCCCTGAGCACTGCTGGGTGTAACCCCAAAACCACACCCCCCAAAAAAGAAAGAAAAAACAACAACTATGGTTTATACCATTCACACCTAAGACTAATCTGTTTTCAAAATAAATTTTTCTCGCTACACAGAGGTAACACAGAATGGTAGTTTTGTATTTAGAAATGTATTGGTGGCTGTTTGGAGCCTGTGCTAGTTATTCTTTTATTTTCTTTGCTTTTTGGGTCACACATGGTGATGTACAGGAGTTACTCCTGGCTTTGCACTCAGAAATTATTCCTGGCGGTGCTCGGGACACCATATGGGATGCTGGGGATCGAACCCGGGTCAGCCGCTTGCAAGGCAAACAACACCCTAGCCGCTGTGCAATCGATCCGGCCCCTCCTGTGCTAGTTAATATTAAGAAAGTTCTTGTCCTGGGACATGTTGTCTAAAGGCTGGTTTATTAGAAGCCACTGTCTTGGGGTTAAACAATCTTAGGGCTGATTTTTTTTTTCTTTTTGGGTCACACCTGGCGATGCACAGGGGTTACTTCTGGCTTTGCACTCAGGAATCACCCCTGGCGGTGCTCAGGGAACCATATGGGATGCTGGGATTTGAACCCGGGTCAGCCGCGTGCAAGGCAAATGCCCTACCCGCTATGCTATCTCTCCAGCCCCAGGGCTGATTTTTTTTTTCTTTTTTTGGGTCACACCCAGTGTTGCTCAGCGGTTACTCCTGGCAGTGCTCGGGGGACCATATGGGTGCTGGGAATTGAACCCGGGTCGGCCGAGTGCAAGGCAAACGCCCTACCTGCTGTACTATCATGCCAGCCCCTGACTTTCTTATTTTTCTAGCGGGCTCTTTCCAAACCGTTCTTATGCCAGAACATGTTGCTAAGGTATATCAATATATAACCAAGGAAAAAATCATGGAAGCTATGTAATTATAGAAAAACATCATTGATGTCTAGAAACCAAGTACATCCTCAACTTACGGATCCTGAACATTCCTGTATATTTTTCCAATGTGTATTTCCTTCTAGAGACCTATAAAAGGCTGTTGCTTGTTCAGTAAAGATGCTGCGTGAGAGCACTGCTTGTCAGCCCTCGTTACCCTGTTGTCCTTCTCCCTTCGCCTCGGGGACCCTGTTTGACTTAGCCGCACGGGACGCGGCAGGAGGCAGAGCGCTTGGCATCATTTTCAGAGATTATGCATTCTCCGTAAGCACATGGGCATTGGTGCCTGCAGATAAGCATTTCCAGACTTGAAATGTCACTGTGAACAGTGGGTGCCAGTTTAACGCTTTCACCTCATGTTTTCTTTCCACTTTGTGTTTCTCAGTTAAGGATTTAGATGTTCTCCCAATTACAAACTGATTTTAAATACGGGACATAGTATCAAGTTCTGTCCTTTGATTTTTTTGTTCTTTGGTTTCTGGGGCCACACTCAGCAATGCTCTGACTCTGCACTCCAGATTCACTCCTGGCGGTGCTCGTGGGACCATATGGGGTGCTGGGGATCAAGCCCCAGCAGGCCGCATGCCAGGCAAACGCCCTACCCACTGTACTACTGCTTCAGCTCAACGTAGTCTCAATTTTAATATCTGCCTTGCATTTTCACACATGGGCAACTAGGACATGAAAACTCTGATTTGTCAAATTTTATGCAGAGATACTTTATTATTTTTTTAAAAAGAGGGAAAGAAGGCTGGGGCAATAGCACAGCAGGTAGGGTGTTTGCCTTGCATGCGGCCGACTCGGGTTCGAATCCCAGCATCCCATATGGTCCCCCGAACACAGCCAGGAGTAATTCCTGAGTGCATGAGGCAGGAGTAACCCCTCTGCATCACCGGGTGTGACCCAAAAACCAAAAAAGAAAAAAAAAAAAAGAGGGAAAAAAGCTGTGATTTACCCAATGGAGGTTTTTCACACCAGAGAAAAAACCCTAAAGCCTGACAGTCTGTAAGTCGCTGGCTGGAGATGGGGACCCCAGTCCTTCCACCTACAGTCGGTGGCAGGAGGCCATGAGAGGGCGCTGGTCCCCGCAGCCTCGCCTTCCACCCTGGAGCCCGATCGGGCACTCAGCTGCACCCAGGCTCACTCTGCAGCTCTGGGCTTTGTCAAAATCCAGGGGCTCCCTTAGCCCAGGAGGAGGAAGAAGGGAGGTCCGGCCACAACCAGCCGCCGCGGTCAGAGACAGAATCCTCACGTACACACGCGCTGGCTGTCCTCCCATGTGGAGACGGAATACAGATCCTGTGAAATACTCAAACACTCATGGACGTGAAAGATAGGAAGAGAACTGAGAGCTATATATTTTGTAGGAGATTTCAATGTTACCAGAGGTTTCGATTTCCCCCACATTATAAGTTCAAAGGAATACCACATTGCCAACCAAAAGAGGCCTCAGAATATCTTCACCAAAATGATACCACATTGCCAGTGGAAAATTAATGGCTTTATTAGCAGAGAGTGGTAAAAGAACTCGCGCCTTCTTGTGTAAAACCTATGTTTATGACCGGATCTACCAGACCTATATTTCAGATACAAAAGTGAATTTTGATTTAAATAGTTTAAACTTGTATTCAATCCTATATTTAATAGCCAGTAAAGCCTGGCTTCAACTAGAGAACAAACGTTAGATCACAAAGCACGCCCCAGCAGACACGTTTGCCCGAGTCCTGTTCGTGGTCTAAGCAGGAGAGGGAATATAAACAGGAGGAACAGTCAAGTAGCTCATTTTAAATAAGAAATCCAAGAGCAACGAATAACAAAATAGTTCGTACATCTCCATGAAAGATATGAAGAGCCCCTGTTCGGTGAAGGACACCCCGACCCACACAGCAGTTCCCAGGACAGAGGCTCACTCTGAAGAACAAATACCAGGACGGAAGCCCCCGGCAGGAGACACACAAAGATGAACGAGCAGAAAGGGGAATCGGGAAGGCAATGGAGACTCGAGGGAATCTCCCCCAGTTACTGGTGACCCACTGAGTGCACATTGCAAGGCTCCAGCTGACGCCCATCAGACAGTGGGCAAGGAGGTGGGGAGGTGGCCGAAGGCCTGGAATACGGGCTTTGCATGTGGGAGCCCAAATCTGACTCCCCAGCACCACAAATATGGTCCCCCGGGGCACTGCGTGGTCCTCCAGACACTGGTCAAGAAGGAAAAAACAGGGTGGACAGGAATAAGCAGCAGGGAGGCCTCCGCTGGAAGGAACCACGCTGGCCTGGTGTCCCGTCCTGGGTCCTTCCCACACAGGCTTGGGCGAGGACACACGACCGCAGGCTCACGGTGGCCTCGTGCAGGGGCTGGGGGGCGGGAGGCAGCCGGGGCCCACTATCGAGCAGGGGGGAAGCCCACCGTGGAATGAGTGCCACAGGGCAGCACAAGCAGTGGGGCAGATGGAGATGAAGCAACACAGAGAGGGCGGGGGGTGAGAAAAGCCAGCGCCGTGGACAGAGCAGAGCCACCGCCGAAGGAATATCCACGCACACGCCACCTTACGGGGTTACATTGTGGGAATGGTACAGAGCAGGCCTGCGGGGAAGGAGGGTGTGGAAAAGAGAGAGAAATGTCCAGCCAGGACCTCTGCAGGCGACAACCCCGAGATCCCGACCAAACAGGCTGAGCACAGAGGGTGTGGGCCCGGGTGAGAGCAGTGCCCATGCCCACCTGGGCTCCAGCGGCCCTGCTGAGCCTGGGCGACGGTGCTCTTGCCAGCAGGGCACCGCAGCACGCAGGCAGCTTAAGCCAACTCACCCCAGTGACCCAAAGGCCACGGCTAGTCCCAGACTTGGGCACCCATCCCGAGACTGGAACCCCGTCCAAAGCACTCTAGAGCTGAACGGTTTCCCAGACAGCTCGATGGAGGGATGTGGGGGGGAGGGTGGCGGAGCGAGCGGGGAAGGGAAACGTGCTTGATGGCTCAGGCCGCTACGAGCTCAGCACCCTGGAGACGGGGCCACCGTCCACACAAGGCAGCATCACCGGCCACACACCAACCAGGCGACTGGGCTTGACACCAAGGTCGAAGATCACGCCTCAGTGTTGTTTCTGCTTCTAGGTTAACTCCCTCTCAGCTGCCCTCAGCCCTTCGGCGGCGAGAGAGGGGCGGCGGCTCTCCCCAAATCCCGGCAGGGCTTGCAAACGGCGAGTGGGGGTTCAGCCCCACACCTCAATGAGGTCCCCGGATTCCATGCCCAGGTCAGCTGGCAGCTCCTTGCCTGAAAGCTTCGTCCCATCAAAGAAGAAGGTGAGCTTGTGGCCCGAGAGGCCCATGGCCTCCTCGTAGCGGCACATGAGGGTCCTGAGAGGAGAGTTCTGTGGGGAGAGCAGGAGAGGAACATCGGACCCGGAGCCGAGGAACTCGGACGCACAGCGAGCCTGGGACAGGCGGGACCCAGGGCTGAGTCGGACAAGGCAGAGACCCGGAGGGGAAGGCGAGGCAGCGAAGGGGCTCTCCCGGGAGTGAGGCCAGAAGCCAGGGCTTGGGGGGGGGGGGTGTGGGGTGGTCCGGCAGCACAGGACGATGATGAAGAAAGAGAGCCTGGACCAACAGGCAAATAAAGGTCAGGCTCTCCCACGGAGCTGGACGCGAGGGGGTGGACTGGGTGTCCCCGCCTCGATGACACTAGGTGGCCCTAAGCCCTCGCATGTGCCTAGACCGGGAAGAGCCTTGGAGACGTGACTGTGTTAAGGCGAGGTCACACCCCCTTGGGGGCACACGCCGGACTCACCTTTTCAAGAGAAACAGACACCAGGGCCGCCCCATTCTAACGCCAGAGGCGAGACCACAGTGATGGCGGCGGCCAGCCAAGGCGCTCCCACTGCCACCAGAGCGGAGTCTGGCAGCTCAGACTCAGGGCCCCGGAGACGGAGCCAGCAAAGGCAAGAGCGGGTCTGACCCATCTCCCCGGGTGCAGGCGCTGCTTACCCCCGCCTGGGCTTAGCGTCTGAGGAGGGCTGAAACAGAAACCATCCACCCTATCCGGACTGTGATCATCCTGGGCACAGGGACTGCTGTGTAGACGGGTGACAGGTCCCCGTGCGGGGTCCCTTCCGGGTGACCCAGGAGGAGGGAGGAGACAGTAAGGAAGGATGCTCTTGGGCAGAGCATGGAGGGCAGCCGAGTGACCGGCGGGGAGGGCAGCCTCCGGAGGCCAGGGGACCCTCATCCCCTGCTCGGCGACAGGAAAAAAGAGCGAGGCTAGGGCGGCGGGCCGAGAGCCCTCCCCACACTCACGGGGGACAGCGAGACTTCCAGCGTCTGGTGCTTCTCCTTGCCCTGCACCCGCAGCTGCAGCAGCTGGGACGAGTCCTCGGTCTCCGGGGGACTTGCCAGGACCACACAGTCTGCGGGGGGCGGCAACAGGAAGCAGGCCTGAGTGAGGGGCGCTGGAAGCAAGAGCCCCCCTGCCCCCAGCTCTTCCTCCCCGCCTCCCTCTCACCAAGGATGTCGGCCACCCCAAGCTTCAGGGTCCTGGGGGTAGCAGACGGGGACAGCTCTGTCTCTCCGAACAGCAAGAGGATCCTGCTTGGGGACACGCCGAGACGGGAGGCCATGTGATCCACCACGCTCTGCAAGGGCTCCGACTAAGGGGAAGGACAAGAAGCAAGGCCGTGGGGCTGAGCGGGTGGGCACAGCGGGTGGGGCGTTTGCCTTGCACGCGGCCGACCCGGGTTCAATTCCCAGCACCCCATAGGGTCCCCTGAGCACTGCCAGGAGTGATTCCTGAGTGCATGAGCCAGGAGTGACATCTGTGCATTGCCGGATATGACATAAAAAGCTTAAAAAAAAAAAGTAAACCCTCCTCAAAGGTAAAGCCTTCTCCCTGCCTGACGGGCACCCCCACCCCCACCCCCAAGAGTTTCCAGCCTCCGGTGTGTGCTGGGCTCCTCAGATCTAAGTTTCTATTTACCCGACAAAGGAGGGGGTAAAATTTGCCAGTCACCGTTCCAACCAGTCCTGCCCAGAGATGAAGCAATCAGAGGGAAGAAGAGCATGGGGTGCAGGAAACTGGAACCCTCTCGCCCTGCTGGACAGGCCACCTGCTCCGCAGCTCCAGTGAAGACTACAAAGTGTCCACCAGAGAGAGACCAGGGGGCCGGGCTTCCCTGTGGAACTGCCCAGTGGCTGCCTATGCTTTCAAATCTTTTGTAGGGGGTAGAGCGAGGGTACAGCAGAGTGAGGCTGGGTGCCTTGGACACGGCTGGCCTGGGTTCAATCCCCAGCATCCCACCTGTCCCCCGAGCCCTGCCAGGAGAGATCCCTGAGTGGAATAAGCCCTGGGCACTGCCAGGTGTGGCCTTGAAACCAATAACAAGGTATTTCGGGGCACAGCAGCTGTTGTGCTGTGTTGATGAGGCCCATGGATGCGGCTTTAGAACCTTTAGCTCAGGTGCTTGCCTGGCTCAACAGCTATCGTTTTTGGGACCGTTCTATTTCAGAACCGAGGTCATCCCTACCCAACGCAGGCAAGTTTGGGTCAGAGAGAGAGAACACGGTGGGTAAGGCATTGCACTGCTCGTGGCTGACCTGGGTTGGACCCCCGGCACCCCATACTGTTCTCTAGCCCTTCAGGAGAGATCTGAGCGCAAGCGTGGGAGTCAGGAGTAAGCCCTGGGCACAACAACCAAGCAAAGCTTTGGATGTTTGGGGTTTTTTTTGGGGGGGCTGGGGGGATCGCTACTCGCTGTACAGATAGACAGACAGACAGCATGCCATGTACCCCGCATCACTGTGCCCACAGGCCCCAGGCACCCTCCTCCCGCATGCCTTCCAGTACTTACCATTCTGACGGGCAACCTGATGAGGTCAGCCCGGCAGCGGACCTTGAGTGGGAAGAGCCGGGGGTTCTCGGGGAGGGTGGGCCCCTCCACCAGGATGACCTCATCCTCTTGGCCCAAGAGGTCCTGGCCCCGGCGCTGCTTGGGGCTCAGGCAGGAGCGGAGGCTCTCGAGGCGCCTGTTCACCTCCCTGACGGGCAGAAAGAACTTGGGGTCCGTGGGGAGAGCACCCCCACTGCTGCCCGCCCAACCCAGCCCCCTGTCCGCAGCACCTCAACTTCTGCAGCGCCTGAGTATGTTTTCTGTTTTTGGTCCTCGGCAGAGACGAGGTCAAAGGTGAGGTCTCTGGAATCCTACGGAGAGAAGAGAATGTGGGGTTCATCGCTCTCTTCACGGTCTAGGGACCCCTGGGAACCGGATGGGAGGACCAGAGGCCAAAGCTATTGTAAGTGGGTGGGAGTCTGCCTTGCATGCAGCTGACCCAAGTTCAATCCCCGGCATCCCGGAGTGCAGAGCCAGGAGTAAGCCCTGAGCACCGCACAGTGTGGCGCAAAACACAAAACAAATAAAACCAAGGGGGAAAGGGGGTGGGGGGAGGTGGACCAGGACCAAAGCCACGGCTCAGAGGGCTAGAGTACGTGCCTTTTATGCACCCGACCCCAAATCTGAAGCACCACCCCCCGCCCGGTAGCACTGCTGTCGCTGCCCCACTGGGCCCCAGGCTGTGTGCCCAGTCATCAGGCTGTGCCAAGTCTCAGAGTGGACTCTAGACTCCCCAGCGCTGCTGGGAGATACCCCTAAAGAGGGAGCACCTCTTGGCAACATCCGTCTTGTTGGCCGGAAGACGTGAAAAGGACAGGAAAACCCGAGTCAGCTAGTGTTTTGCTTGTGTGTCATGTTTCTGGGGGTGCCGCACTTGCCGTGATGGGGACCCTGCAGTGCTGGGGGTCAAACCGGGCCTCCTATGTGCACACGCTAAAAGTCCTTCGCGCCATGTCCCCACCCCGAGTCATTTTTTTTGTATTATATGGCCCAGCTGTCAAGAAGAAAATGCCCGGCTTTGGGGCCAGAGGTAGGGCCTTGCACGTGGTCGACCCAGGTTCAATCCCCGGCACCCTATATGGTCCCCCGAGCACAGCCAGGGTGGCCCTCCAAAAAAGACAAGGAAGGGGCTGGAGCGATAGCACAGCGGGTAGGGCGTTTGCCTTGCACGCGGCCGACCCGGGTTCGATCCCCGGCATCCCATATGGTCCCCCAAGCACCGCCAGGAGTAATTCCTGAGTGCAGAGACAGGAGTAACCCCTGAGCATCGCTGGGTGAGACCCAAAAAGAAAAAAAAAAAAGACAAGGAAATGCCCAGCTTTTATAGTCCATGGTTTGCCATGTAACGGATGCCAACCAGCAGCCCAGCGGTCCTTTACCTGCTCTCACTCCGAGGCCCTGACACAGGTCCCACGCCCCTGCTCCAGAGGACGGGCGGGAGACGCAGGACAGTGGCAGAGTCACGACCATCTCCAATGGGAAGTGCTGCAGTCAGGGGCCCCCGCAGCTCTCGGCTCCTCTCCGAGAGTTCCCCTCACCCCCACCTCAGAACCCCCACCCCTCCGGGCCCTGCCCTGTGCCCACCGGGCCCGTGCCCAGGCTCACTCACAGAAACATCTCCTCCTTCTCGTCTTCATCCTCTTGCCGCAGCTTCTTACTCCAGGGAGACTCTGGCGCTGGAGACTCCGCAGAGCGGGGGCTACTCGAGTTGGCCATCTCGGTGTCTGGGGGCAGAGAGCGGGCAGAGGGCCCAGGGCAGCACTGAAGTCGGAGGATTTGGGAAAGGAGACGACCGCAGACTCAAGGGGTCGAACTGTAGTCCTGGGGGGAGCTCAAGGGTGGGAGTGCACAGGAAATGCCTAACTCTGAGAAAGAGCGGCCGTTTGCCAGGCTCACGCAGGAAAGAGTCCGAGGTGCAAACAAAGGCCTGAGATGCTATGGCAAGCGCGGACAGAACATAGCCAGTTCCGACTAAGGCAATGGTTCACACGCCTTTGTTCACTTGCACCCCACTAAGAAAAACGCTGACACAAAATCCAGAAAGTGATTGTCCTTATCTCTCGGAAGAGAGCACAAAATGACACATCCCATAGCCATGCTACTGGACTCTGCGCCAGGCTGTTTCATTCGGGGCACCCTGGAGGGGGGATGGGTGAGGTTCCTCCCCGCCCCAAGGGACCCAGCCCCAGCAGCTGAAAACCTGCAGAACTCAACCGCCACCCTGCTCACGGCCGCTCTCCACATGCTCCAGCCGGGCCTCGTCCACGAATGAACCTATCCCTGGACATCTCACACCTCACACCACTCATACTCCAAGAGCAGCGCACCACATTTGATGGGGTTTAAAGTAGAAGGCAACCAATCTTAGAGGGAAATACATTTTTACAGATACATACAAATAATATAAATACATTAATTAATATGAATACACAAGGCTCAACCCTTAACAACATATTAGTAATCTCTTATAGAAGGGCTTAATGGTCCCTGGGTGAAATACAACAGTCTTCACACACTCTCCTCTAAGGAAAGCTTTTTTGGAGCATTTTCAGAGGTTTATGCATCACAAACAATACAAAATAAATTATTTCGGTTCTACTTGGGACAGGGGTTGGGGTTCAGGATGGAAACATCCAAAATATGGTAGTGGGAAGGTGTAATGGTGGTGGGATTTTGGTGTTCGAATATTAAATGTAATCAAATACTGTAAACCACTTCTTAAAAATACAGTGAAATTATATATATTAAAAAAATTCCAGAAAGAATTTACCTTTTTGGGTTTTTCAGCGTCAGAGTGGGAGGGGAGTGAGCGCCACATATGGTGGTGCTCAGGGCTTACTCCTCACTCCTTACCCCTGCACTCAGGGGTCACTCCTGGCAGGGCTCAGGGGACCATATAGGGTACCAGGGACTGAATCCAGGTTGGCTGGGTGCAAGGCAAGCACAGACACTCCCACACACCATACACAACATACCAAGGCACTACTGCCGAAAAGACAGCAAATAAGGTACTTGCACTGCCCCAAAAAAGTGGATCCCAGCATGATTTTTGGTCCCTGAGCACCACCAGGAGTGATCCGAGGCAACGAGGAGTGAGTCACCAGGTGTGGCCCAAAATTCAAATAATAACAATAATAATAATAATAGCAATAATAATAATAATAATAATAATGCAAAGTTTCTCTTATTTCCTTCCAGTACTCAGTCCTGTGACCTCCTGACTCTGGGCTGGGAAGGGCTGGGAAGGGCGCTGCGGCGCGGAGGGAATGAGTTAAAGCTGATGTCTCTCAGGTTTCAGTAACATTTGTCTCTGTCTCTATTGCTGATATTTTTCTTTAAGTCATTTCAACTCAAATTTCCTACAGAAGGAAATCAGGCATTATTCTAGAGCGTATCAGCTCTTTCCCTTAGCTTGCTCCCGCATGACCGTCATTAAGCAAAAAATGAGTCCTGTGGCCGTGGCTTTAACTTGGTGGTCGAGCGCATGCTTTGCCTATGTCTGAGGCCCTGGGGTCAATCCCTGGCACGGGAGGGGAGGGGAAGGGAGGAGAGGGAAGGGGAGTAGAGAGAGATCCGGCGAAAACAACCAATGAAAATGAATCCTGGATAAGTGATTCTCCTCTGGGGTCTATTTTGCCTCCCAAGTGACCTATGCAGTGTCTGGAAAATATTTTGGTTGAAACAATAAGAGGGAAGGGGTTGGGTGGGGTATGATATGGCTCCTCATGGTCAGACATAAGGATGCTGTCAAACACCTGACAATCATGGGTCAGCCTCCAAACAAAGAACTGAGGGGTCAGAAATAAAGTACAGGGGGACGGGTACTTGCCTTGCATGCAGCCAACTCGGCTCGACCCCTGGCAGGAGTGGTCCCCAAGCACACAGCCGGAAGAACCTCGAGCAGTCAGCTATGGCCCAACCCCCACCTCGTCCCCACCCCCCAAAAATACTCATGGAAGAACTGAGGCTGGAAATCCTGTCCTAGGACCCGAGAGATCGTACAGCAGGTAAGGGGACTGCCAGCATCTGTCAGGAGTGATCCTGACAGAGCCAGGAGGAAGCCCTAAGCACTGCGGATTGTGGCCCCCAAAAATCCAAAGTGAAATAAAATGAAACTGTCCTAATCAAGTACAGTAGGACCAGAGGCTGGCCACCCAGTTCCTCAGAGATACCTAACACTGCCGCGTCCACTTTTTGTGCATTCGGGGGTCACACACAGCGGTGCTCAGGGGGGACCATGGTGCAGGACCTGGACCCAGGCCTCCCACAGGCCAAGCCCACCCTTCAGGACTCTGGGCCGTCTCTGCACCCTTGGGTGAAATTTTTTTTTCCTTTTTGGTCACACCTAGCGATGCTCAGGGGTTACTCCTGGCTCTTCACTCAGGAATGACTCCTGGCGGTGTTCAGGAGACCCTGTGGGATGTCGGGGATCAAACCCAGGTCGGCCACGTGCTTCCTGTCCTAAACTGTCTCCTCCTGAACACTCACTGCGATCCTGACAGGGGTCCCCTCTTACCCCCGCTTTCCTGAGGTGGAGCAGAAACGCCGAGAGGCATTAACGCGCCCCCACAGTCACAGCCGGGCAGAGCCTGGCTGTCAAAGCCGGGCCAGGTGGATTCTGAATCAGTCCCCACGTTCCGTCCTGGTACAGACGTGCCCCCGCAAAGCCCCCTGCACCGCACATCATTCAAACCTGGGAGGACCCAGGCGAGCCAGAACACCCGCCCCCAAAGGCTGCTGCAGAGGTGAGGAAATGGTCCAGGTCCTCACTCCCCTGCCCGGCGCTGGCCCCAACCCGCCCCCCATGGACACTTTCAGCTACAGGTCAGCCACTCTCAAGGGGACAAGATGAATCTCGCAGGAGCCATGGCCCGCGCCCTCTCTCCAGCCCCCCGCTGCCCCTGGACACCTCCCCCTGGAAGTCCTCCTCACCTTCTTCCTCAGCCTCTGGGGGGCAGAGTTTCAGGAGGGACAGATGGTCGGGGATGAGGTGGAGGCTGTTCTTCACCTGCCAAGACAAAGGCGCAGTCCCCAGGTAGTGAGCGACAGGGGGAACCCCCCTCCGACCCCTGCCAGCAGCTGCCCTCCCGCCACCGTCCTCCCCAGAGCTCAGGATCCCTGTTCCCCACCGGGCCGCCCTCCTTCCTCTTCCTGCCCGTGGGTGGGGTCTCCGGGAGTCCCCGCACCCCGAGTCCCAAGTGGACCTGTGTCGCTGTGAGTTCAAGTGGACCCTGAAAACCCAGAGGGACCCTAATCCCACTGCCTGCTCCTCCTGGCCACTCCCAACACCCCAAAGCTGGGGAGCCCCACCTTGAGCCCCCACCCCAGAGATTCCTGCACTCCCAGCCCTCAGGGCCTGCACCCGGAAACCCCCACCCCGGGCCCTCACTCCCCTGCCCTCCACTCCCACTGCCCCCCCCCGCGGCACCCCAAGATCCAGTGGCAGCCCAGCCGCATCCCCATGCCGCCACATCCCCAGCCCCCCACACCCCAGCCCCTGCACTGGCCCGCCCCGCACCCCCCAGCCCCTGCACCCCCAGATGCAGCACCCCCAGGTCCTCACTCCCGCCCGGGGCCGCACCCGACCCGGCACCAGTCCCATCCGCACCCCCTGGCCCCGCGCCCCCAAACCCTCACGCCAGCCCAGAGCCGTACCTGACCCCGCGCCAGCCCGACCCTCACCCCCAGACCCCGTACCCTCGGCCCCGCACCCCTGACCCGCACTCTTGACCCCGCACCCTTGACCCGCACTCTTGACCCCGCACGCCCGACCGGCGCCCCCCGACCCGCGCACCTTCGCCGAGTACACCGGAACCACCGGGGCCTCCCCCGGATCCAGCAGCCGCCGCCGCCGCCGCCGCACCAGCGCCCGCGGGGCGCCCCCCGCGTCCGCCCCGTCGCTGTCAGTGTCGCTGTCGCCGCGGGGCGCAGGGGGCGCGGGGGGCGCAGGGGGCGCGGGGGGCGGGACCTCGGCCGGGCCGGCGGCGCCGCGCTCCGCGGGCACCTCCAGGACATCCTCGTCGCTGTCGCTCACCAAATCCACCAGCACCGAGTCCAGGGCGCGCCGCCCCGGGGAGGCCTGGACGCGAGGACGCCGGCCCCGGCCGCCGCGCGACCCCCGAGCCCCGCGACCCGCGGCGCCGCCCCGGGGCCGCCGACCCCGCTTCCTCAGCGGTTCCGCCATGGTCTCGCCGCCGTCTCCACAGACGCCCGCCTCGGCGCCCGTGGCCCGCCCCTCCTGCGGCCGCCCCCTCCACTGGGCCGACGGCCTGCCCGTCAGCGCCCGGCCCCGCCCCCCGCCCCGGCCCCGCCTCCGGGCCGTGTCACTGGTGGCTGGACCCGCCCATCACGTCTCCATCACTGCGACCGAGGCGCCAAAGATTCCGGCCCCGGCCGTCCTATCGAAGGAGCCGTTTCCTGGCCGGCGCGGAAGCGGGGCACTCTGGGAATTGTAGTCCTCTCAAGGTTCCAAGGCCACAGAGCCGAGGAAGACGGATGGGAATTGGTTCTAAACCCCAAGAGCTAGGTTTCAGACCTCCCGGGGAACCTCTTCATTGTGCCTCCCGGCTGTGCTGTGAGCATGACTGAAGACCCCCACTCGTGCACACCCCTCTTCACGCACTCAGTCCTCCAGTACACAGCCCTACTGCGCTATTGCTCTCCTGCTCGACCCACCACCACCTCCCTAGGAAAGTGAGATGGGGGTGATGGGCGGGGACTGGAGGCCTCTAGGGCAGTAACAGCCTGTCACTAGCTCCTGCATGGACACTAGGGTCCCACCAGCCCCGCAAGGCAGCCATCAGGTTGCACCTGAGGTCCACTCGATGTACGTGTTTTGGGTGAGCCGTGGTCTCAGGCAGAAATTTCCCTCTGCAGAAATGAAAGTCAGTCCTGACTTCAGCCCAGGTTTCCAAGTTCATTGTCCACTCTCATAGAGAAGATTTTTCTTTCTTCTTCTTTTTTTTTTTTTTTTTCTTTTTGGGTCACACCCAGCGATGCTCAGGGGTCAGTCCTGATTCTGCACTCAGGAATTACCCCTGGCCGTGCTCAGGGGACCATATGAGATGCTGGGAATCGAACCCGGGTTGGCTGCGTATACGGCAAACGCCCTACCCGTTGTGCTATCACTCCAGCTCCTCATAGAGAAGATTTTTCAGGAGACAAATAGCGAAGCAAAAAAATATATATATTTTCACGGCCAGGAGATAGTACAGCAGGTAGGCATTTGACATGTATGGGGTTGACCCAGGTTCCATCCTTGGCACCCCAAACGGTCCCTTGAGCCTGTGAGGAGTGATCCCTGAGCACGGAGCCAGGAGTAAGCCCTGAGAACAGCCGGATGTGGGTCCCCCCAGTCCCCACCAAAAAAACGGGAAAGAAATTCTACTCATGGGTTGGTGAGATAGTACAGGGGTTAAGTATACTTGCATGTAACTGACCCCATTTTAGTCCCTGGCACTGAATAAAGTTTTCTGAAGACAGAGACAGGAGTAGATGTTGAGCTAGCTGGGTGTGGTCCAAGTCCTAGAGTGATGGGCTGAGAAGCTCCTCTATTATTTGTGAAATAGTTATCTGGGGCATTCCTCCTCTTCCATAGGGCCAAATCTGGGATTTTATGAGGCATTCCAGGGGTTGGTTATAAGCTTGGTGTCCGTTTTCTGCATTTCCCTGCAAGAAATCTGCTAAGTTGTTTTTCAGTCTGTTGTTACAGGAAATGAAAAATGCTCTTTGAGGGGCACAGGTAGGGTGCTTACCTCGTACTTTTCTCACCGGGTTTGATTCCCAGCACCCCAGATGGTCCCCCAATACTGCCAGGAGTGATCCTTAAGTGCAGAGCCAGGAGTAAAGTCTGATCACGGCTGGGTATGGCCCCAAAGAAAAATAAAAAAGCTCTGAGGGCCAGCGTTCAACAGGTAAGGGCTTGCCTGGCACCTGATCTGACCAGTCTCGATCCCCCGAAAAAAATCCCCCTGAGCCTTGCCAAGAGTGATCCCTGAGCATAGAACCAAGAGGAAGCCCTGAGCACTGGCAGGCGTGGTCCCCAAACAAACAAAATGCTCTGAAGTTTTTCATAGGTTAATAGGCATCCCTGATCTGAGATCAAATGTGCTCAAGGCTTCTTCCTGGCTCTTCGCTCAGGAATCACTCCTCTTGGGGTCCAGGGAGACCCTGTGTGGTTCTAGAGCTTGAACCTCAATCAGTCTCATGTAAGGCAAGCATCCTTCCCATTGTGCTAACTCTCTGGCCCTCACATTTCTTCCAAATTAGAATTTTTTTTTTTAATGGTTCTGTGATCTTTTGTTGCCAGTATGGTGAAGTAAGTAGTCAGGTAGGTGGAGCTTCTTGGCAATGAGTTTTGGGAGACTGAAGTAGGCAGGTGTGGGGGAGGGGGATGGGGCTGGATTTTATTACTTACTCAGGAAGTAATAAAACCAAAATGTGACAAAAAAAGTTACTCTATCACTAGCCCTTAAGGTCGACATAGTAGCCCAGGATGTAGACAAAGAAACCCAGGTTGATAAGACTCTGTCACCAGGGGCTGGAGCCAGCACAGCGGGTAGGGCGTTTGCCTTGCATGCGGCCAACCCGGGTTCGATTCCCAGCATCCCATATGGTTCCCCTGAGCACCGCCAGGAGTAATTCCTGAGTGCATAAGCCAGGAGTAACACCCTGTACATCACCGGGTGTGACCCCCCCCCCAAAAAAAAGAGTCTGTCACCAGATGGGCCAGGGAAGGCTGGACCCAATCCCTTCAGGAGAAGCGCCAAAGGAATGAGGTTGTGATAAGAACATGAAGTGCAGGGCCCTTGCATGCGGCCAACCTGGGTTCAATCCCCAGCATCCCACAGGGTCCCCTGAGCCAACCAGGAGTGATTTCTGAGTGCAGAGCCAGGAGTGAGCCCTGAACACCGCTAGGTGTGGTTCCCCCCACCTGCCACTCCCCCAAAGACTATAAGATGGGCCACCAAAAGTTTCAAGCTCTTCCCTTGACAACGCTCTAGAAACAGACTCTTCTCTATGTAGAAAGCCCCAAATGGACAGTTTGGGAAAAAACTTATAAAACCAACTTTGCAGGGCTGGGAGGTTAGTCCATACGCCTGGTACGTACCTGACCTGGGTTTGAGTCTCGAATCATGTGGTCCCCAAGCACCTCCAGGGTGCAGGCCAGGAGACCTCTCAGCACCACCTGGTGTCATCCTAGGATCCCTGGCTCTGCTGGGGTGACCTGGGTCCCCCCGAACGACACCTGCCAGTACTTGCACTAAACCATTGGCCTGGTTGGCCAAGACTCGTTGTCGGGGCCTCCTGAGCACCTCTTGAGGTGCCCTAAAAAAAAAAAAAACACTTTTGCAAAGACAAGTGAGGTACGTCCCTATTCTGGAGGTCCCCTGCATTCATTCTCACTGATCACACCTATCTTTTTTTTTCTGCTTTTTTGGGTCACACTCGGCAATGCACAGGGGTTACTCCTGGCTCTGCACTCAGGAATCACTCCTGACAGTGCTCAGGGGACCATATGGGATGCTGGGAATCGAACCCAGGTCGGCCGTGTGCAAGGCAAATGCCCTACCCGCTTGATCACACCTATCTTTGACTTGGTGATTCTGGGCTCTCTCCCTCTCCCCCAGTCTCTAACAACTTCACTTCTCTCTCCGTCTCCTCCTGAAAATTCTTTTCTGCCAGGGCAGACGACAAACCTAGGGACCCGGATGGAGGTCAAGCTGATGGCTTTTTCCCTGCAAAAAGCAATTTCTCATTCCAGCCTGAGACCAGGGCTCCCCAGAACTGGGGACTCACTCTGGGGAACGAGAAGCGCTCGGCCCTCTCAGGGGAAGGGGGGCGGTGTCCATGACCCACTTTACCCTCCTGGCCCTCCTCTGCCAATAGGACACTGTAGCTCTCCTGTTCTAGAAGCTGCAGCCCTTTCCTCCCCTTCTCCCACCTGCAACAAAGTCACAAGAGTGAGACAAGTTCTGAATAGCCGTTTCTGCTCCGGTCCAAACCCCAAGGCTGCCCTCCTCCCTCCAGATGGCTTTGCAGGAACAAAGGCCTGATAAGACTATGAATGTCGCCAGCCCTAGCAGAGGAGGCTGAACCCCCCCCCCCCCCCCCCGCCACTGGAAAGGAGCTGCCTCAGCACAAACCGGGTTCAGAGGAAAGATCACCGAGCGGGAGCCTGGCATCAGCAACCTTGAGTCACCTCCTGAGTATATGGTACCTGCGAGGCACGGGGGCGTCCCTGATGACCCCCCGCACTGCTGGGCCTGGCAGCACCGAGTTGAGTATCACCGGGATGACCCTGGGGACACCAAGACAAAGAATACTACATAAGTGCTGGTACAGCAGGTAAGGTGCTTGTCTGGCACGTGGCTGGCCCAGACTAGATCCCTGGCATCTCCTATGGTTCTATGAGCACCACCAGGCGTGACCCCTGAGTGCAGAGCCAAGAGTAAGCAATGAGTACAGTTGGCTGTGGGCTAAGAATCAAAATCACGCTTTTAGGGTGCCCTGTCCCACGGCCGCCATCATGGACACCAGCTGAAGAGATAGTACAGCAGGCAGGGTACTTGCCCTGCACGTGGCCAACCCCGGTATCCCATATGGTCCCCCAAGCATCGCCAGCAGTAATTCCTGAGCGCAGAATCAGGCGTGAAGCAAAGCATCGCCGGGTATAGCCCCAAAACAAAAATCTTATTTTGCTTCGCACAAAAAAAAAAAAAAAAGGAAAGAACAGACATTAGAGGTAATCAAGCATTTGTTTGGAAGCAAAGAACTGCAACTAGAGATGTCAATGGAAATGCAAGGAAAGAACTAAAGTCAGGTTTGTAGTCCATGAAAGGACACTTGTCCCGCTCTCGTGAAGCCTGGGTTCTACTCCTTTTTTTTTTTTTTCATGTCACACCTGGTGATGCACAGGGGTCACTCCTGGCTTTACACTCAGGAATTACTCCTGGCGGTGCTTGGGGGACAATGTGGGATGCTGGGAATTGAACCCAGGTCGGCTACGTGCAAGGCAAACGCCCTGCCTGCTGTGCTATCACTCCAGCCCCATGGGTTCTACTCCTGAGATAAAAAATTAATTGGCAAAAAAAATTAATTGGGATTTGGGGGCAGAGCGATAGTACAGCAGGAAGGGCATTTGCCTTTCATGCAGCCAACCTGGGTTCAATCTCCGGCATCCCATATGGTCCCCTGAGCAGCACCCAGAGTGATTCCTGAGTGCACAGTCAGGAGTAACTCCTGAGCATTGCCGGCTGTAGCCTCAAAACAAAACAAATAAAGTATATTAATTGGGACTGGAGCAATAGTAGAGTGGATAAGGAGCTTGACTTAAACACAACTGACTCCAATCTGATCCCTGGCATCCCGAGAGGATCCAGGGGCCCCAGCAGGAATGATCCCAGAGTGCAAAGCCAGAAGCAAGCCCTGAGTACATCATGTGTGCCTCCCCCAAATTAACTGATTAATTAATCAATTTAAAAGAACTGGTTGGAATCAGAGAGTTAATACAGGAGGTAAGGCCCTGGCCTTACATGTGGCCGACCCTGGTTGGAATCCCTGGCACCACATATGGCTCCTTTCGGCATGTCCAGGGGTCATGTCCAGAGCCAGGAATAGTCCCTAAGCACATCCAGGTGTGGCCCCAAAATTGAACTAAAATAAACTAGCCCTAGGGGTTCCGGAGAGAGAGTGCAGGGGTTAGGCACTTTGCTTGGATGCAACTGACACTGCATCGACCCCTGGCAATGTGGTCCCACAAGCAGCACAGGAGCGACCCCTGAGCACAGAGCCAGGAATGACTCTCAAGCTCTTAGCTCTAACGGCCCCAAAAACAAAACTTGCAAACAAGACACTTTTCTCAGGCGCAGGGAATGACACGCTGGCGTAAAATATCTGCTTTTCTCACATGAGGCTGTAAGTTAGATTTCTGGTGTTGCTTAAATGTACAGAGCATGCACAGACCTCCAGACCCCCCCCCCAGCCAGGTGTATGCCGCCCCCATCCCCTGAGAGTGCAAACATCCAAACCAGGCATGTGTGTGACCCATGTCATCATACTGACAGCAAGGGGGAAGCAAGAGGGAACTCCAGACAAACCAAGACGCGTTTTTCTTACCCTACAACCTCTGGACTTTCTGGCTGGGAGTGCTCATCTCTGTTTCCCCAACACACCCGCCACCGACCTCCTCCCACGTCCGCTCTGAGCCCTGCCCTCAGCTAACTGCCTAATTTAGCAACTCCAGCCCTTACGCACCCCCTCCTGACCCCTCTGATGGCCGTGACACCTCTTACCTCCACACACTTCCCAGGAGACCTCCGCTCAGCACACACCTCAAACCACGCGCCTGGGACTAGAGCGATAGCACAGCGGGTATTGCCTTGCATGCGGCCGACCTGGGTTCAATTCCCAGCATCCCATATGGTCCCCTGAGCACCGCCAGGAGTAATTCCTGAGTGCAAAGCCAGGAGTAACCCCTGTGCATCGCCGGGTGTGACCCAAAGAGCGAGAAAAAAAAATCAAACTACGTGCCTTTCCCCTACATACGAAAGAGTTTCCGAGCTGATACAGCACCTCCAATACACACAGCCTCAGCCCGCGCCACGGACACCGCTCCCTCCAGTCCCTCCTGCGGACCCCGCCAGCCCCTGCTGAAGGCCACGTGCCCAGTAGGTGGCGCTGTTTCCCAGGGAACACGGCTGGACCTAGGGGACCTTGGAGCGGTGGGGAGGGGGGAGGAGCCAAGGAACCAGAAAGGTGGGACAGAGATGGCACAGGGCCCCCAGCCCAGCAGAACAATGCAAGCCTCAGGTCTCCTTCTTCCTCAACTCTGCGCAAGAGCAGAGAGTGGCACGGCCCTGCCCAGCCAGCTGAGGGGGGCAGATGAGAAACTGAAACTGGACTCCAGGCTAACATCCTGGGTGCCTATGGCCTTTTGGCATACAGCTAAACGATGGTTCCTGTGCCACATTTCTGATGGTGGCTTGGAGAAACAGCACAGTTGGCAGGTCACTCCCCTGGCACACAGCTGACCCGGGCCAATCCCTAGCATCCCACATCCAAAACCGTAAGTTGTTGGGGGCCGGAGCACTAGCAGAGCGGGTAGGGTCTTTACCTTGCATGCGGCTGACCAGGGTTCAATCCCTGGCATCCCATATGTTCCACCGAGCAACGCCAGGAGTGATTCCTGAGTGCAGAGCCAGGAGTAGCCCCTGAGCATTGCCGGGTGTGACCCAAAAAGCAAAAAAAAAAAAAAAATCAAAACCCAGGAGTTGTGGTATCCATACATAGTGGAACACTAGGTAATTTTTTTTTTTTTTTTGCTTTTTGGGTCACACCCGGTGATGCACAGGGGTTACTCCTGGCTCTGCACTCAGGAATCACTCCTGGTGGTGCTCCGGGGACCATATGGGATGCTGGGATTTGAACCTGGGTCGATTGCGTGCAAGGCAAAAGCCCTACCCGCTGTGCTATCACTCCAGCCTAACACTAGGCAATTCTCAGAACAAAATCATCAGGTGCAGAGGCTAGACTAGGATAGTCAGTCAGAAGAACAGGGATGAGCAATCTCTCTCATGTGTGAGGCGTACAGATACACCACGAGGTAGCACAAAGGCTCAAAGGCAACATCACAGAAGAACTGAAGAATAAAATTGAGCTGGGAGGCAGGGGGTGAAAGGGAGAGAGAAAGGGGTCCTTGGGAGAGGATGGTGGGCACACTGGTGAAGGATGTGGCATTGGAATTACTGTAAATCTCAACCTCAATCTATAAAGGTTTTAAAAAATAATAAATGGGAACCAGAGAGAATGAACACAACCATTAAGAGCTTACCTTGGGGCTGGAGCGATAGCACAGCGGGTAAGGCGTTTACCTTGCACACAGCCGACCCGGGTTCGGTTCCCAGTGTCCCATATGGTCCCCTGAGCACCGCCAGGAGTAATTCCTGAATGCAAAGCTAGGAGTAACCCCTGTGCATTGCTGGGTGTGACCCCCCCAAAAAAAAGCTTACTTGTACATATCCAATCTGGGTTTGATCCCCAGCACTCCACTTGGTACCCCATGCCTGCCAGGGCTATGGGTATTACCCAAAAACAAAATGATAAATAAAAATAGAGTAAAGCAGACTAAAGTCCAGTGGAAGAGTGGAGACACTAGAACCCCTCCCTTGAAAGCATGTGGTCCTGAGTTTGGATCCCCGGTGTCCCACATGTGCTAAGCATGGTCCTGGCAGGCCTCCTTTTTGAGGCTGGCAGCTCTGCTGTCCCAGAACTGTGCCCGACTACTGGCCACGCTGCAGGCCACACTGCTGCACCAAAAGGGGTGTGGCTTGGGCCGGAGCAATAGCACAGCATTTAGAGCACGTGCCTTGCATGCAGACTACCAGGTCCGAGCCCCGGCATTCCAGATGGTTCTCCAAGCAATGCCAGGAGTAATTTCTGAGCATCACCGGATGTGAACCTCCCTCCAAAAAACAAAAGCCAAAAAAAAAATAGTGTGATTCTTGGTGAGCACCACAAAATGGTGTGTGAGTTCCAGGACTGTGACCCTGGGGAGCACTGTGAGGGCACCACAGTGACCTGCTCAGACCACAGCTTGGGGCTGCCACTGAGAGTGGGAGCCCCGTGCTCGCTTCGGCAGCACGTAGACTAAAATTGGAACGATGCAGAGAAGACCAGCATGGCCCCCTCGCAAGGACGGCACGCACATTCGTGAAGCGTTCCATTTATTTTTCTGGGTTTTATTGATGCAGCTGCTACTTTTATGACATTATAGAGTGATTCTGTGGAATTACTGCTTTTGGGGAGGGGGCCATTATTTCTAGAAATATTGTTTCTGCGATTGACTGGGTGAATTGTAAAAAATTGTGAATCTCACTATTCAAATAACTTTTAGATGATATTGATTTTCTATAAATCCCAATATCTGTCAATGTTTGAAACTGTTACATGTTGCTATTTCATGCTAAATTTACTTAAAATAAATTGACCTCATGGGGCTGGATCGATAGCACAATGGGTAGGGCATTTGCCTTGCACATGGCTGACCTGGGGTTCGATTCCCAGCATCCCATATGGTCCCCCGAGCACCGCCAGGGGTAATTCCTGAGTGCAGAGCCAGGAGTGACCCCTGTGCATCGCTGGGTGTGACCCAAAAAGAAAAAAAATAAATTGACCTCTTATTCAAAAAAATAAAAGAGTGTGAGCCCCTGTGAGCACCACAGCCAGGCGTGTGTTCAGCCCCTATCATGGGACAACGTCCACAACAATGGGGGAGGGGGGCGCCAGAGCAGTGGTCCAGTGGGTGCAGCACTTGCCTTACCTGCAGGGGACCTGGGTTGATCCCTGGCACCCCACATGGTCCCTCAGCCCACCAGGAGAGATCCCTGAGTGCAGAGCCAGGAGTAAGCTCTGCGCACCGCTGGAAGTAACCCCAAACTTCCCCCCCCACACACACACACACATACAGGAGGGAAAAAAATAAAACAGGCTGCAGGCTGGAAGCCATGTTATGTTTCGGGGCACTCTCGGCTCAGTGCTCAGGGATTCATACTGGTTGGGGGTGTTGCCCCACCCTTGGGGTCTCTATCATCATCACTATCACAGCTACTATTTTTGCCACGAGGACCGTGTTCAGAGGCTCATGTCCCCTACAGGGCCCGGGAGAGAGAGCTCCATGGGCTAGAGCACGAGCCTTGCAGTGAGGAGGACCGGGTTGGCTCCCCAACATTTACACGGTCCCCTGAGCACCACCGGGAATGAGCCCGGAGCACAGAGCTGGGAGTAGCCCCTGAGCAGGGATGGGCAGCTGCCAGATAAAATAAATAACACACGCGACACAGAATACACACGTTTTTCTTTTCCTTTTTAATAGGGGGTTGAGTTTAGAAGCAAGATGGGGGTCTTCCTGGTGCTAGAAATAAAGAAGAAAACTGGGGCTGGAGCGATAGCACAGTGGGTAGGGCGTCTGCCTCGCACGCGGCCAACCTGGGTTCGATTCCCAGCATCCCATAGGGTCCCCTGAGCACCGCCAGGAGTAATTCCTGAGTGCAGAGCCAGGAGTAACCCCTGTGCATTGCTGGGTGTGACCCAAAAAGCAAAAAAAACAAAACAAAAAAAAAGAAAAAGAAAAAGAAAACTGGAGAAAGCTACAAGGTGGAGAGGGTTACACAGGCCCTGGGGGATGCAGGAGGACCCCGAGACACAGGTTTCTCACCAACCCAGGATCAGACCGAGGGCCGAGGGCCCTGGCCGTGGGGAGCTGAGGTGAAGGTTGAGCACAGAGCTGGGGCGGCGAAGGGGTACCGAGCCAGAGCACACCTCACCTGCTGGCCCCGCAGGGTGGCGTAAAGGCAAAGCACGGCCAGGGGCGGGGAGGCGGGGCTGTCCAGGGCCTGTGGCGCGGAGGGCTGGAGCACAGGCTCTGCACAGGGGGGCCCCAGGCTTGATCCCCAGGACTGCACGCTCCCTCGGGCACCGCCAGGGGTCGCCCTCTCGTGCTTCCCCACGTAAGTCAGGAGAGAGCAGAGTCCTCACAAAGGACAGGGAGGCTGGACACGGACCAAACTCTGTGCAAGAGCTGCCTGGAGTATTTGGTGAATTAAAAGCTCCCGAAACCTGCGGAACCTGTAAGACCGGTGGCAGCCCAAGCCCGCCCCACGGGTACCTGTGGGCCTCATAGGCAGGAGAAACAGTCCCAGACCCTCCCCTGGTGATGCTGCCCCAAGGGGACATTTCCCCCTCGTCCTCTGCGTGCCTCCTCCCCACCCTGGGGACAGTGGGGGCCTGTGCAGGGGAGAACTCGGGGAAGTTTGGGTTACTCTTTTTTTTTTCTCTTCGTTTTTTGGTTTTGAGGGCCACGTTCAGGGTTGTCAGGGGTCACTCCTGAAGGTCCTCAGGGGACCCCGTGGCAGTGAGGATTGAACCCGGGCCTCCGGCAGGCTCAGCGCACTGTTTATCTCCCGGTCAGGAAGGCTCCGTGAGGAAGGGAAGACGCCTCCGTGCTCGTCTCCTCAGCCGTGTAGTGAACCTTCGAGGCTGCTGGAAGATCAAAGGAGACGCACCTGAACTACAGGTAATGCTCGCAGAGAACCTAGGGCCGCAGGATAAAGCCCAGGTAATTCCTGCAGAGAACCGAGTCCTGGGGTGAGTCAGCTTTAAAGGTCCAGAGCTCAAAGAAGAAAGCACTTAAAACAGAAATAGACATGACAGGGGCCTGGGTGGGGCTCCCACTGGGAACGCGTGGGTTCGGCCCACAGCACAGACATCACAGAAAGAACAGGATGTTATGAAAAAAGAACTGGCACCTTAACAGCACCACCAGGGGGACCTCTCCCCATCCACCCTAGTGGCTCTAAAGGAAAGGAGCTCTAAATGTCAAAAATGTAGACACTGCAAATTAGTCTAATATTTGGAGGGAGGGCAAGAGCAGGGGTGGGACTGAGGGTTTCACACATGCAAGGTTCATGCTCTCCACTAAGGCACAGCCCTGAGCCCACTGAAACGTTTTCTGATGTGTTTATTTGCTTGTTTGTTTTTTCTTTATCCCCTGGGGGAGCAGGTCAGAGTTCGTCCACACCCTGTGGTGTCCAGGGGGTTCGGTCAATATCCTGGTGGATGATGCGGTGCCAGAGCTGGGACCCAGGCCTCCAGCATGCACAACATGCGCACTCGCCCTCTGAGCCAGCTCCCCAGCCCCAGGGGAACGTCCTGAGCAGGAGAGGAAGAGGAACGGGGCTCTCGAGGGGAAGGCCAAGGGGCCAGGAGCCCAGGCAGAAGACAGCAGCAAAGGGGCCAGAACGAAGGCACAGCGAGTAGGGCGCTGACCCGGGATCAATCCCCAGCATCCCATACGGTCCCCGGAACACCTCCAGGAGTGATTCCTGAGTGCAGAGCCAGGAGCAACCCCTGAGCATCTCCAGGTGTGGCCCAAAGGAAATGAAACCAGACAGCAAGGTTAGCCACTGAGGCAGGAATTTGGGGGTGGCGGTTCTCGCCATCCCACCTTTGCTCGGCAAGTCTCCGTCCAGGCTCCTCTAAACAAATGGGGGGCACACTGAGAGTTGGGCAGGTAGCGGCCTCCGCCACAGACCCTGTCTGGAGTTGCATCTGCTCTGAGCCGTCTGAAACCACACAGCTTGGCCTGACAAAACCACTGAGGGCCAGGGCTATAGCTCAGTAGTAGAGCATTTGTGAGGGTCCAGGTTCAATCTCTGCAGGCACACACACACACACACACAACATACATGTGCAACACATATAGACATATGCACAAAACACACAACATACGCGACACACACATACACACATGCAACACATACCACACACAAAAAACACATGCAGCACACACATACCACGACACATGCACACATGCAACACACACACACCACACACACATATACACACTTAAAAACACTGGATTTGGGGCCAGAGCAATTGTACAGCGGGCAGGGCATTTGCCTTGCACGCAGCCGACCCAGGTTCAATCCCCGACATCCCATACAGTTACCCCAAGGACCTCCAGGAGTAATTACTGAGTGCAGAGTCAGAAGTAAACCCTGAGCCTCGCTGGGTGAGTGGGGTCCAAAAATACAAAAAGAAACAATACAAGAAAAAGTAAAATAAATTAAGTCCTGATTAAACTTTTAAAAATAGAATAAAGTCACTGGAATTGTGGGGCCGGGAAGTAGCCCAGAGAGCTCGGCGCACGGTTTGCATGGGCAGAGGTTTTGCATGCCAGAGGCCCAGGCTTGATCCCCATCACCTCTGGAGTCGCCCTCGAGCACAGGGCCAGGATTAGGCCCTGAGCACTCCAGGTACAGCCCCAAAGGGAAACCAGCAAACAAGTTGCACCTGGGAAGGGGGGGTGCCGGGTCCGAGTCCAGGCCTGAGACGTTCAGGTCTCGTGCCAGCACTGAGCTAGGAGAGCCGAGAGCGTGTGCGTTCACCTTCCCGCCTCTGTCTCAGCCTGGTGGAGGCTTGCTTGGGAAGACAACATGAGCAGATACAAGTACGTGAAATATATCAGAATGCTTTCACACCCCCTGCTCAAAGATGCCCCCCAACCTGTGCGGCTGCAGCTCCTCCTGTGCTATGCAGAGGGCACTCACCTTGCATGCGGCTGAGCTGGTTTTAATTCCTGACACCCTACCTGAACCCCAAATATATATATATTTTTTGCTTTCTGGGTCACACCCGGCTATGCACAGGGGTTACTCCTGGCTCTGCACTCAGGAATTACCCCTGGCGGTGCTCAGGGGACCATAATGGGATGCTGGGAATCGAACGCCCTATCCTCTGTGCTATCACTCCAGCCCCCTGAGCCCCAAATCTTGCTAGGAGAGATCCTGAGCACTATCAGGTCTGGCCCCAAACTACCCAACAAAGAGCAGCTCCTCCGTGAAAGCCAGGCCTGCCAGTGTGGGCCACGCCCCCTCACCAGGCACCCGCCCCACAGCGGGATGAACAAGGACAGATAACCAGCCAATCAACTAATAACCTTGGGACACCCGAGGCCCGAGGGGAACCCTCCTGGAAGGACGCTGCTCTCTCTGCCCCTGGATCTGAGGGGGATGGAGACCCCATTCCCACATTTCCTCCCCCTCCCACACAGGGTGTGGCCTCCTGTGACGAAAACTCACTGAGTTCACTTGGACAATGCCAAGGGGTGGACGCTTCCATGTGCACGCATGTACACATACATACTTGTGTGCACACACACAATCACACACGCAGGATCACACACATCCTGAGCTGTTCTAGGGGTCGGCAGAGTCTGCCTGGGTCCCGTATTTCAGTGTCAGGTGTGGCCCCTGGGGGCCTGAGGAGGTCCAAGCTACACAGAAGCAATGGGGCCGGGGGCGGGGGGCATGGCTCAGGTCCCAGCAGGCTTTGGGAACCCTTTCCCTCTCCCTCCCTGAGCACCCCACTTCCATCCCTGCTTCTCACCCATCCCCCCTTTTTCCCGGTCCCTTCCCAGCTCACCTGAAGGGATCACCTGGTGCTCCAGGTACCTGTGTGGGCGCCCCCTGTCCAGGCTGGTTCCGGCCCGTCGGGGTTATTCATGTTCTCATAAGAGTCAGCATCTGGCCGGGGACACCAAGGGGGAGACATGGAGGCTGGCAGCAGGCCGTGGGGCGCAGCCCCGCGCACAACGGGCGGCAGCAGTAGGAGCACCCACCTTCCTCATGACTGGGACCAGGCTGGCCCCGCACGGAGCGGAGCTGGGGGGTTGCGTACAGGATCCCTCTCATATCCTCATAGGACCGGGACCCTGCTTGGACAGGGGTGGGGAGCAGAAGGCCAGGGGCGTGGGGCAGGGCAGAGCAGCTGGGACACGGGCGCCCTCTGGGAAGGGGTGAGGAGGGTCGGGGTCCTCGTGAGTGAGGGGCTGAGGTTGGGTTTGGGTTACGTCAGAAAAAGGGTCAAGAGCAACACCGGGGGCTCGGAGGCAACTTGCAGGGGTTGAGTGCTCGTCTGCCACCCACAAAGCCCCAAGTTTGATTCCCGTCACTCCTGCCCCTCACAACACCACAGGAGTGAGTGGCCATGGGGGTTCCCAGAGCTGCCAAGCAGAGCCCTAGTCATCATCCCTGTTTAAAACAGTTTGGGGGGCTGGAGCGATAGCACAGCAGGTAGGGTGTTTGCCTTGCACGCGGCTGACCCGGGTTCAATTCCCAGCATCCCATATGGTCCCCCGAGCACCACCAGGAGTAATTCCTGAGTGCAGAGCCAGGAGTAACCCCTGTGCATTGCCGGGTGTGACCCAAAAAGCAAAAACAAAAAAAAACAAAAAAAAAAGTTTGGGGCCTGGAGTGATAGCACAGCAGGTAGGGTGTTTGCCTTGCACGCAGCCGACCCGGGTTCGATTCCCAGCATCCCATATGGTCCCCCAAGCACCACCAGGAGTAATTCCTGAGTGGAGAGCCAGGAGGAACCCCTGTGCAATGCCGGGTGTGACCAAAAAAAAAAAATTTGAGGGGCCAGAGCGATAGTCTAGTGGGTGGGACATATGGTTGACCTGGGTTTGACTTCTGGTACCCCATATAATTCTCCAAGCCCACCAGGAGTGACGCCAGAGCACAGAGCAACCACCATTTGTGGCCCAAAACAAAATAATAATAATAATAATAATAATACATTTTAAACATATCTCTCTGGACTGGAGATTTAGCACAGCACATAGGGTGGAGACCTGCAAGCAGTCAAACTGGTTTCAGTCCCTGGCACCAGATATGGTCCCCCAAGCAGTGCCAGGAGTGATCCCTGAGTGCAGGAGTAAGCCCTGAGCACTGCCAGGTGTGGCCCCAAAACAAAACAAAAAACAAAGTCTAGGAGAGTTGGTGCAAAGAGCTGAGCATATCCACTGCATACAAAACGCCTGGATTTGACCCCGGGCACCCACGGTCCCCCAAGTTTCACTGGGAATGGTCCCCAAGCACAGAGACAGAAGTAGTCCAGGAGTACTGCCTGGTGTGCCAGTTTCCCCCCACCTACCCCAAGGAAGGGGGGAAAGCTGAAGACTGTGATTGTGATTTGGAACACTGTATGCGTGAAATCCCATCATTAATACTATTGTAGGAACCGGAGCTATTGTGCAGCGGGGGAGGCATTTGCCTTGCAAGGACCAACCTAGGTTTGATCCCCAACATCCCATATGGTCCCCCAAGCCTGCCAGGAGTGATCTCTGAGTGCAGAGCCAGGAGAAAGCCCTAAGTACCGCTGGCTATGGCCCCACAAACAACAACAACAAAAAACCATATTGTAGATCATGATGCCTAAAATAAAATTTAAATTCAAAATTCTGAGGGCTAGAGAGACAGTCCAGTAAGTAAGGCATTTGCCTTGCACATGGCCCACACAAGTTCCATCCCCGGCACCATACATGGTCCCTTGGGTCCCAGCAGGAGTGACCCCTGAGCACAGAGCCAGAAGTAAGTCCTGAGCACTGCCAGGTGTGGTTCAAAATCAAAAGAAAAAATTTTTTTTTGTCTTTTGGGTCACACCTGGTGATGCACAGGGGTTACTCCTGGCTCATGCACTCAGGAATCACTCCTGGTGGTGCTCAGGGGACCATATGGGATGCTGAGAATCGAACCTGGGTCAGACGCATGCGAGGCAAATGCCCTACCTGCTGTGCTATCACTCCAGCCCCAACAAAAGAAAAACAATTCTTTTTCTTTTTGGGTCACACCCAGCAGTGCACAGGGGTTACTCCTGGCTCTGCACTCAGGAATTACTCCTGGCGGTGCTCAGGGGACCATATGGGATGCTGGGAATCGAACCTGGGTCGGCTGCGTGCAAGGCAAACGCCCTACCCACTGTGTTATTGCTCAAGCCCCAATTTAAAAATTTTAAAAAGAAAAATTAAAAATGTAGAACTTGAAGGAGGGTCAGGACAATGGAGGAAAGGGTGGGGCCCGTCTCTTGCATGTGGGAGGCCTACAGCTCAGTCCCTGGCACCACCCAGTGTAGTCTTGGTACTCCCAGGACATCCCCTGGGGTCGTCACCAAAAATATAAGAACTATAAGGAGTTAAAGTGAGTCATAGGAGATTGTAGAGGGGCCGGAGCAATGGTACAGCACGTAGGGCGTTTGCCTGTGTTTGATCCCCAGCAGCCCATATGGCCCCTCAAGCCGCTGGGAGTGATCTCTGAGCACAGAGTAAGCCCTGAGCACCGCTGGGAGTGGCCCCCCAAAACAAAAATATAAAAGGAGGTTGTAGAGAGCTGGGTCAGCTGAGGTCTGTTTGGCCACTGGGGTGGGTCCCCCAAGGTCAAAGTTGGCAGGAATTGGAACAGACAGCTCTGGCCACAGTGAGGGGCTGGTGAGCGTTAGGTGTGGATGGAGCTGGGATGCGGAGGTTAGTGTTGGGAGCCAAGTCTAAAGTCTGGACCAGGGCCAGAGTCAAGGTCATGATAAGGCCTGGGGGCAGAGCAGAGGCCTGGTGAGCCCAGTGTAGGCCTGGTGGGCAGGTGCAGGTATTTCTTACCAAGGGAGGTTGCCTCGCAGCTGGGGTCCCAGCCTGCCCCATGGGGGCTCAGGAAATCTGGAGAAAGAAGAGAGAAGTCACTATTCTTCCTGATTTCCAGGGTTCACCCTGCCCCACCCCTTACATACTAGACTGTCATACACACCCATTTTCCTGGCCACAGGCTGGCTCAGCGCCTCCTCCTCGTTCTCATAAGACTCAGCTGCTGCAAGCAAAGGAACTCTGGGGCACCGTTCCTGCACGGCCCCGCGGGTCAGCCCGTCCCCAGGATCCCCAAAGGACAACCAATTACCGTTGGAGAAGGAGTCTTCATACTCAGGATCCAAGGCCTGGTCCTCTGGGTGCTCATATCCACTGCCATCTGGTGGAGAAGGCGGTTCCAGCAGGGCCACCAGGGGCGTTGGGGACGTTGGGAGATGGGGGGTGGGGTGGGGGGAAGGTCAGGCTTACCCCGGGACAGCTGGTCTGGTCCAAGGTTCGAGTCATTCTCGTAGAACTCAGAGCCCTCCTCGCTGTCTGGCTCCTCGTAGTTCTCCCCGTCCTCATCAGGGCCTAGGGTTGGAGGGACGCAGGAGAGAGCCGAGTTACAGCCACCCTTCCCCGGGTGCCAGTCCACATGTCCCGTCCACTGGCCGCTTCAACACCCGAGTGTGGGGAAAGGCCGACCCCGAGTCACCGGCGGCTGGCGCGCTCCGCGCCCCCGTACCTCTAGCCTGCTGGTCGTCATTGTACGGGGTTCCGTGGACCGGAACGGCGGCCCCCAGGCCTGCTTCCCACCGCCTGGCGCGCCCTGGCGGAAGGAGCAGGGTAGGGGCAGGTAAGAAGAGATGGGAACTGCCAACGATGCGGGTATGCCCTCACGTTCTGGTCCAGGTTGGTACCCAGGGGGCGGGGCCTAAGTCTAGGGGCGTGGTCTGGGCGGGGCTATGGGTTTGGGGATGGAGCTACTCTTCTGAGGGCGGGGTTCTTGGCTTGAAAACCCGGGGATTGGAGGGATGAGGAAGGTGGGTGGGGCTCTAGCCGAGAGGTGCTTCCTACCTGTGCCTGAAGATGTGGGAAGGGACAGCACGTTCCCGTACTGGTTCTGGGGCCCATTTGCCGCGGGAGGCGTCACTTTGAAGAACCTGGCAGAGGAAGGAGGGTTAGACTTTACGAGGCAAGGATTGGTTGGGACCGGGAGACATACTTAAGGTTCTGACCCAGCTGTGAAGTTAAAATGTGGTCCACAAGGGACCCGGATGTGGCTCCGTGGAAGAACCTAGGCTTTGTACATGCAGGGCTCTGGGTTCAGTTCTCTGCACCTCCCTCCCCAACCCAATGAGACCTCTTATAGGCAGCAGCACATGCGAAGCGCCAGGTACCAGAGTGGGGAGCTGGAGCACTTCACAGCATTACCTTCTGGTGGGATCTGTCATTCGCTTCCTTTTCCTCCTCCGGGTCAGAGCTGGTGGGATTGAAGGGAGCCTTTAGGGGAGCCGCTGCTTGGCAGGGTGAAGATTTGGGGACTCTGGGGTTACTTGGGTCAATGGGGGACATGGACGTTCAAATTCCAAGAGACTTGGGAAGTTGGGGAGGGGATTCAGGAGAAAAGGGAGCAGGATGGTGTGGTCTGTGGGGAAAGTCCGGGAGAGCAGAGGGGAGTCACAGCCATGTGAGGGCTCTCCTGGGGACGACGGGTCGGATTTGGGCAGAGCAGCTGGAGGACTTGGCTCACCTTTGCGAAGATGAAGCAAACCCACCAGGGAGCCAAGGCAGAAGATCAAATAAACCAGAGTCACTGCAGGAACTTTCCAGCCTCCCATCCTCAGCAGCCAATGCCATACTGCTAGGGGGACAGAGACGCAGACTGGCATCTAACTTCTGCCCTCAAGACCTCAAAGCAGGGCTGGAGCGATAGCACAGCGGGTAGGGCATTTGCCTTGCATGCGGCCGACCCCGGTTCGATTCCCAGCATCCCCTATGGTCCACCCAGCACTGCCGGGAGTAATTCCTGAGTACAGAGCCAGGAGTGACGCCTGTGCATCGCTTGGGTGTGACCCAAAAAAGCAAAAAAAAAAAAAAAAAAAAGACCTCAAAGGGCCATGAACCTGTGAGGGACAACACACAGATCCCCGAAGTCTCAAGCTATAAGAGAGTCTCTGTTCCCTCCCCCTGAAGACAGGGACGTGACAGGCCCAGCATGGGATTTAGGAGCACACGCTGACCTGCTCCCTGCGGTTCAGGGAAGTTCTGGTGAAAGCGAAGCAGAGGTAACTTCTCCAATGAGAGGTGGATGCAGCGATGTGCTGAGATAAATTCTTTTCTTTTTCCTTTTTGGGTCTCACTTGGCAATGCTCAGGGGTTACTCCTGGCTTTGCACTCAGGAATTACTCCTAGCGGTGCTCAGGGGACCATATGGGATGCTGGGAATGGAACCCGGGTCGGCCGCGTGCAAGGCAAACTCTCTACCCGCTGTGCTATCACTCCAGCCCCATGCTGAGATAAATTCTAAGTGCAAATTGAGGCTACGTTTGAGAACTGTGGTTAGGAGCAGGCATGAGAGGACTGTGTCATCATGGGACACAGAGAGGAGCAGGCCAACAAGACCAATTTGATGGCTGGGGAGTTGGCGGGGGCGGGGGCGGGGGGACAGGAAGTATGGTCAGGTTCTGTGGAGGCATCTGGACAGGAAGTGTGTCCTTCCCTCCAGACCACCCAGAAGACTGTGCTTGGGGAAGATACTGACTCTGATTTTCTACTGGCTGGGCTTACAGAGACCCTGGGACATCAATGGGCAGCTCCCAGGGGTGGCGGGAGTGCAAGGGGGGGCACTCTGGGACCTGGAATCAAATCACTATGGCACAGTGGCCCGGGGAGCTATGGCGTAGAAGAGGCCCACTAGCGAGAATGAAGACAAGGATGGAAGACAGAGGCCAGGGATGAGAGCTCTGGGCTCGCACCCCAGGACTCGCGGGGAGAAAGGAAACATCACCAGTGGCAGTAGAAGGACCTGCCATGGAAAGAAGATCAAGGAAATGGGGCTGGAGCGATAGCACAGCAGGTAGGGCGTTTGCCTTGCACGCGGCCGACCCAGGTTCGATTCCCAGCATACCATATGGTCCCCTGTGCACCGCCAGGAGTAATTCCTGAGTGCAGAGCCAGGAACAACCCCTAAGCATCGCCAGGTGTGACCCAAAAAGCAAGGAAAGCAGGGAGGCAAGGGAGTCAGTGTTCTGGGTTGTAGGGAGCCATCTTACAAAGTCTGGCTCTTATCGTCTAGTCAACCGGTGGCTGCTTGGGATTCCTGTGATCTTATCATTTCACCATTTGTCTCACTAGCCAAAGGCCATGCCTGATCAACATTCTACTACTGTTCCTATGGGGGTCCAAGCATGCATACCACCCCCCTCCCACCAAGAGGTATAAGTATTGTAACTGCTGTGAATAAACTCTCTTTCTCTCTCTCCTCCTCCTTCTGGCTCTGCGTCTGTTCATTCGGTTACGTCCCCTCCTTAGCCCCACGAGGGGTCCTCCCTGCGGGACAGGATGGGACCCCACACTGGGTCGAGGTGGGGGTTCAGAATGGAGCTGGTACTAGAGCCCAAAGGTTGGAATCCAAAATTGACCGGCTTCGCTGTTCTTCCCAGGAGCCGCCTTCCCCCTGCCCCGCTGATGTCCCATGATTGGGACTGACCTGACGGGGCTGTGACATTCAGCTGCATGCTGATGGTCCTGTTGCCAAGGTTGCAGTGGTATATGCCCGCGTGCTGGGCTCTGGCCTGGGGCAGGGAGAGGACAGCTCCTCCCCGGACGGTGACCAGGGCCCACTTCTCCATGTCTGCGCCATCCTCCCTGACCGTCAGACTCAGCAATGAGACTTTCGACCTCTTGGGGTGATAGCGGGTCCAGGAGATGGGGGTCCCAGAGTCTGGGGCCACCGCACAAGGCAGCCAGAGTGTGGAGCCAGGAGCCACGGTGAGGTCTGGGGAGGCAGAACCAGGACTGTAAGTCCCCTAGAGTCTCCATCACTGCCCTGGGCCTCCACTTGTGGCGGCCCCCGGCCCTTTACCTTGGCTCTGGTTTGAACGGAGTCTCGGTGGAATACACATGGTGTCTGTCCTCCGGATTACACCGTCATCTCTGTACCACACGTACAGCTGGGAGCTTGGGGCACGGCCAGAGGAGGATCCATTCCCCACCCTGTCGCATCCTGGGCCATACAGGTCTGAAATATCCCACCGGAACAGCTCACCTGGGCAGAGAGCAGGGCCAGATCCAGAGACATCCAGGACACAGAGACCCAGGAAGGCAGAGAGTCAGATGGCAGAGGGAAGGCCTGAGGCCCGTGTTTTCCAAGCAGAAGCCCCTGGTTCAGTCCCTGGCACTGCACTGTCCCCAAGGCATCCAAGGGAGCAACCTCCATGCACCATCAGGTGTCACCCCAAACAAGAAAGAGAGGAAAGTTTTTTTTGGGGGGGCCCCCTTAAACTCTCAGCCCTGGCCCCTCCCCCAGGCCCTTAGTAGCTGCTGGACTCCACCCCCAGCACCAGGCCCCATCCAGGCCCTCACCGCTGCCCTCCACGCTGACGGTCCAGCCAGACTGCCAGGCCTGCTGGGAAGGGGGGGCCCTGGAGCACAGGTGGAAGCCCCCCATCTCCGCCGAGACATTGGTGCTGAACATCCAGAGGCCCTGGGGCCCCTTCTCCACCCCCACGTTCAGTGACCCTCGGTTCAGCTGCAGGAAGGGTTTGTCCTCCCGGTACCAGGCCAGGTCCTCAGGGGGACCGTCGAGGGGGTCTCTAAGGCACGGCAGCACAGCATCGTCTCCCTCTGTGGAGAAGGAGAGCAGCAGGAGCCCCAAGCCCGGGTCACACCCGCCTCCCTCCGGGTTATCGACCCGAGACCCCACCAGCGGGGAGCAGATAAGCCCCCCCACCCCGAGTCCTTCCAGCCCCTCGCCGGATTTTGTGAGCAAGCCCACGGCGGCTCTGGCCGGGGAGTTTCTCGGCCCCGAGCCCATTTTTCCAGCCTCAGTGCCTTCCATTCGTCTCTTCCGGTCATACCTGTAACCTGCACCAGCCGTGGCTCCTGGGGTCTCGCCGCCACGGGCGTGAGGAAGAGCAGGAAGGAGAGGAGACGCGGCGTGGCCATGCCGGACTGCCCGGGACACCCCAGCTCCGCGGCGCAGGGGATGCTGGGGCGGGCGGGGGCCGGGGGCACTGAAGCATGGGCGTCTGTGGGGGTGGCGGGCAGTCCCTTCAGGGAGGAAGGGGTGGTCACGCCTCAGGCTCCCTTCTCCCTGCACCCCTCAGACCCTCAGACCCATCAAGCTTGCCCCCTTCCTGTACCTCAAAAGAATTTCCATCCCAGCCCTTGCCACCAGGCGAAACGTCCCCATTGGTGCATCTGTGTGGTCGCTTTCGGTTCCCTCCATGGGACAGAGACCTTGTCTTGTTGGCCGCTGTTGCAAGCTCCCGCCCCCCCCCCGCCCTAGAACTGTGCCAGGCACACCAGAGGGGCCCAGGAAACACTGCTGAGTGAACAGGTCCACTTTGGCATGCGCCCTCTTTCTTTCTTTACTTCCTCTCTGCACTCCAGACTCTCCCATTTCCCTTCGCACATGCTCCCCATTCATCCGCTCAACCGCTGTCTCTTCCCCTTCCAGCTCCAGCCACCACCCAGTTCCCACACTCCAGGCTCCAGCCGAGCTGCGTTAGAATTCTCCACCTCCTACCCTGTGAGTTTCCAAAGGAAAGCATGGGCACTCAGGACTCAGCGTTTGGTGGCCAAGAGCCATCTGCTGGCCGGCTCAGCGATGGACGGACAAAGGTTGGAGGAGCAGAAAAACAGGGACTGAGTCCCAGGCTGGTTGGTAGCACTGTGGCACTATAGCACTGTCCTCCGGTTGTTCATCAATTTGCTGGAGCAGGCACCAGTAACGTCTCTATTCCTCTCAGCCCTGAGATTTTAGCAGCCTCTCCTTACTCGTCTTTCCCAGCGATCGGAGGCTCTTTCAGGGTCAGGGGAATGAGACCTATCATTACTGTCTTTGGCATATTGAATATGCCACAGGGAGCTTGCCAGGCTCTGCCGTGCGGGTGAGATATTCTCGGTAGCTTGCCGGGCTCTCTGAGAGGGACAGAGGAATCAAACCCGGATCGGCCGAATTCAAGGCAAAAGCCCTATCCGCTGTGCTATGGCTCCAGCTCCAGGCTTGTCTGTAGTCAATTTATTTCTCTCTCCTCCACAGCCTAGTCCAACCTCTCCCTTTACAGCACAATCATAGTCTTAGTTTTGGTCCCAGTCATCATAGTTCCCTCATCCTCGTTCACACTGTAGTCCTCCTAGTCCTCATTCAGTCCCCTCTTACCCCTTACAGCATAGTCATACAGCAATCATGAAGGGTGGGGATACACATAGGTGGGGTTAAACATGGTCATGACAACAAACAGAGGTAAAGCCATTCCTAACAGGGGAAGTTCTAGAAGATTAACTCAAGGACAAAAATCTCATCTGAGGGCTCAGCACTCCAGATTGCTAGGAGATCCACTCAAGGGCGGGATTCCATCTAGGGTGTATTGCTTTCTCCTTTCCTCAGCTAGAAACCTATTTAAGCATTCATAGTAAATTTACTTCTTAATAATATTTCTGGACTGGAGCGATAGCTACCGAGAGTATCCTGCCCGCACGGCAGAGCCTGGCAAGCTCCCCATGGCATATTCAATATGCCAAAAACAGTAACGATAGGTCTCATTCCCCTGACCCTGAAAGAGCCTGCAATTATTGGGAAAGACGAGTAAGGAGAGGCTGCTAAAATCTCAGGGCTGAGAGGAATAGAGACATTACTGGTGCCCACTCAAGTAAATCGACGAAAAACGGGATGACAGTGATACAGTGATAAATGATTCACAAAAAAAAAATGATCACAAAATGTTTCCTTAGAAGAAAGTGTGTGAAGATTGTTGTATTTCACCCTGGGGCCATTAAGCTCTTGTATAAGAGATTACTAACATATTACAGATTAAGCCTGTGTGTTTGTATTTTGTTAATCGAGATTGGTTGCCTTCTGCTTTATATCCCATCCAATGTAGTGTGCTACTCCTGGTTTATCAGTGCTGTGAAGTTTGAGATGAGATTTGTGGCTGTGCACTCCAGGAATTCCAAAATTTTGGATGGGATGATACAGCTAGAGTTAAACTTTAACTGGATGGTGACTCAGACAACTCAGCCTGGCGCAAGGCCCAGAATCATTTCTGCAACTTGTTGATCTCTTTCGAGATTTACTCATGAGTCTCTAGATATGGATGGTTAATGAGCTTACTTGGCACCAGAGGCAGTTCATGGGTGAATGCCAAGACTTCCAGAAATACAGGGAGATGCGGGGAGGTAGTCCATCCTGACTCCATAAAAGCCTGGAGATTTCAGTCACAAAACCTGCAGTTTTTCAACAGATTCATTTCCGGATGAGCTTGTCCCGAGCAGTGGAGTCCAGCCGTGAGCATGGCAACGATTGTGGAATGAATAGTTTTTCAGCTGCCGGGGCTCTGTTTGGCCATGTGCTGGGATCACCCACCTCTCCTCTGGGGTGCCACTGACAACTCAGCCTGGTGCAGTGTTTGGAAGCATCTCTGCAACTTGTAGATCTCTTTCAAGATTGATTTTGAGTCTCTGGGCATGGCCCCATTACCTACTTTCACCACTCAATTCCTGTCCAAAATGATCATTTCTATCTATCATTATCATACTGGTCCCTTCTCTATCCTAAGGGCAGTTAGAATAGAGATCAGGTAGGACTTTAACATACGGACCCCTGGGTCACTGGAGCAGATGACCAAGGCAGGGAAGGATGCAGTCAAAGAGGCTGCTGGAATTATTCTGGCTGGAAAGAGAAGAATCTAGAAAGAAAAAGAGAAATATTTAAGAGAGAAAATGGACGGGACTTGGTGACTGAACTTGGTGACTGAACTTGCATGGGAGGAAAAAAAACGTCTTTCTGTTGCTGTACTTGTGTGTGGACACCGGCCCGCCCGTGGTTACCGAGGGTCCCCTGGTGCATTCCAGGCTGAATCACCTTCCCTCTTACAGCAATGGATGAACAAGGAGGGAACGGGAGCCACCAGGCTGGTGGTAATCAGTGGATGTTTATTCAAGTCTCATAGCCTTAGTTATAGAGAAATCATGAAGGTTGGGGGTAGCAATTATATATAGTTGAACATTATCATAAACAACGAAAAGATGTAAAGCCCTTCCTTCAGGGGAAGTTCTAAGAGATAATCAAGGACAAAATCTTATCTGGGTGCTCAACACTCTATATACATCCAAGGGCAGAATCCTTCTAAGGATATGTTGCTTTCTCCTTTCCTTAGCCAGTATCTATTTAAACAGTCGTCTTAAATTTACTTCTTAATAATATTTCGAGTCATTTTGTATGAACACAGTAACAGATATATTAAGCGTAAAGGGTGGTTCTTCCTGGAGACATCTAGTTATACAGTCCTCAGGCCGGGTTAGTTTTTCCTAACCCTAGCAGGGTCCTTATTTAGTTACTTCTTTTTGGGTCATGACAGTTTGTTCCATGACTGTGCTCTTAACTTACGCTTCTTATGGCACTTAGCCTGTCCCTATTCAATGCCAACGATAGCTTATGGCTTGCTCTGGGTCAATCCAAGTCCCTTGCCGGGAATCCCCTTTTGGGGTGTTGGAACTAAGGGTAACAGACTTAAGTCAAGTAAATATGATGGATGCCCAGGAGTAAATATTACTCAGAGTCAATTAACTCCCAAGTTACAAAAGCATAGCATTAACTGTCTTCCTGTGTCTGTACAAGAAGGACATTGCTCTAAAGTAAACTATGCAAAGGATATAAAGAAAAGAGAAAAGCAATATTTCACTGACATATACAAGATCCAGAGCCCTCAGAAGAATCTGACTTTACAAGTCACAGGGTCTGATTTGGGGGTGTAAGTGATTAACTGATAGGGGAAGAAGAGCACAAAGGAGAGGTTAAGGATAAACACAGGATTGGGAGTGCCTGATGGAATTGGTGTGCCTTGGGAGCACTATGGTGGGAGTAACTCAATAAGCCTAAGCTCCCTGCAAGTGGGGAGTGGGAGGGAAAAAGGACAAACCAATGTAACCCAACATCTTTCTCTTTTCCTAATTGACTTTTGTTTGGGGGCCATACCTGGTGATGCCCAGGGACTACTCCAGACTCAGTGCTTTAGGTTGCTTCCCAGGTGTGCTCAGGGGACCATGTGGTGACAGGGATCGAACCCAGGACTCCTGCATGCAAAGCACCAGCTTCTTGAGCCATCTCCCGGCCCACCACACTTCTTTTCTTTTTGGGTCACACCCCGCAATGCACACATGTTACTCCTGGTTCTCCACTCAGGAATTTCTCCTGGCAGTGCTCAGGGGACCATATGGGATGCTGGGAATCGAACCCAGGTCAGCCACATGCAAGGCAAACGCTGTGGTATGGCTCCAGCCCCCACCTCACTTCTTCTATCCAAAGGGCCCGCTTCCAGCCTGCCAGTGGACCAGGCGACAGAGAGCCCTGTCTCAGCATGAACGTGTCAGCGCGCCAGGCCCGTGAGAAAGTGAACACATCAACTGTTCCGTGGGGGCTAGGACAGCAAGCAGGCAGGTGTGGGTGAGCCGTACCCTGCCTCTGGGAAGGCCTCTCTGCGGAAGTAACGTTCAAGCTGAGGCCTGGGCCCGAAGACAGAGCCAGTGGAGTGGAACTGGGGAGAAATCCAGAAAGAAGAGTCAGAGCAAAGCCCCCTCCCCCACCTGATCGTGGGGACGGTGTGGAGGGTGGTGCTGGGAGGCAGTGTGACCATTTGCTCCCTTGGTAAAAGACCCTGCGGTGGTCTAGCAGGGGGACCGGTGGTCTAGCAGGGGGACCGCTCACTCAGGCAAGAAGATTCTGCCCTGAAGCAGGTGGGAATGAAAGAGATTTTGCTGTGTGGAAGGCACACGGGGGTCTTGCCACCTCACCCTCTCCATTCCGCAGTGCCTCGCTCGTCCCTCGCCCCCCTCCGAGTCCCCCCAACCTCACCAAGGGGAAGTGGGTGGCCTGCCAGCTGGAGGGTCCCCTGGGGTTTGCTTGAGGCAAACAGGAAGCCGCAGACCGGTGAGACAGCCTGGGAACCAGCAACTGAGAAAGCAGGTCTCCAGGGTCCCGATAGCAGGAGGGAAGGAGGGAGAGAGGGAGGCAGAGCGCAGACTGGACACATGTCACGCTGACCTCTGCTTCTCCTGCCAGTGCTCTGAGATGGATCTCAGGCCACACCCTGCGCTTTGGGGGACCTTCACTTCCCTGATGCTAAGTGGGCTGTAACCAGAACAGAGCAGCCATTCTGGGCCAATGTGGAAGAGAAAGGGCAGAGATGAGCCTTCATTTCTCAGGGTGCCTTGAAGAGCCACGGGAGTGTGGGGCACCCCTGCCCTTCAGTGATTCTCTTCTGAAAAGCAGGCCTCAGCACACTTCACGGATCACTCAGCTCTTATTCTTCTGAGATTTTATTTGTTTGCTTGTTTTTGGCTTTTTGGGTCACACCCTGGGCAATGCCCAGGGGTTACTCCTGGCGGTGCTCAGGGGACCCTATGGGATGTTGGGGATCGAACCTGGGTCAGACGCGTGCAAGGCCAATGCCCTACCTGCTATACTACCGCTCTGGCCCGTCATTTCTGATTTTAAACTCTCCTCCCTCTTTCTTCCTTGTTATTGCAGTGATGTGTGTGTAGTCTGGGTGGTGGTGGTGATGGGGTGTCACACACTTGATAGTGGTGCTCAGGGGGGGGGACACACTTTGTTATGACCCCAAAGAATGAAGCTGCTAGGACCACACTCTGACATGTGTGGCATTGCTTAGGCTTGAACTCGGGGCCTCATGCTGATAAGGCAGGCACTCTATAATGAGTTACCCTGGGCCCCCTCTCATCCCCATTTAATCTTTGCAAAAGATATTCAATGGGACTATTAGGGTCCCCGGTTTTACATGGGGTGGTGTTGGATAACATTTGGTTGTCCTTGCTCCTTCCACAGAGAGCTTAGGTTTATTGGGTTACTCCCACAACAGTGCCCCTGAGGTACACCCAATTCCACCAAGCACTAATAATCCTATATCGCTGTTCTCTTTCCTTTATGTCACTTGCATGGCTTAGCAATGGCCTTTTTTGTACAGACACAGGAAGACAGTTGGTGCTATGCTTTTGTAACATGGAAGTCAACTGACTCCAAGTAATATTTACTCCTGGGCATCCATCCTTTTTACCTGACTTAAAATCTCAGTTGCCCTTATTTTCTAACAGCCCCAAAAGGAGGGTCCTGAAAAGGGACTGGATGGACCCAGGGCAAGCTATAAGCTACCCTGGCATCGGAAAGGGAGAAGTTAAGTGCCATAAGAAGTATAATAAGTTAAGAGCACAGTCACGGAACAGATTCTGTCATGATCCAAAAAGAAGTAACTGAATAAGGACCCTGCTAGGGTTAGGAAAGACTAATCTGGCCTGGGAACTATGGTCTGGGATATATAGCGAGATGTCCCCAGGAAGAGCCAACTTTAAGTTTAATATATCTCTTACTGTGTTCATACTAAATGACTAGAAATATGATAGCACTGCCGTAGCACTGTTGTCCCATTGTCCATCGATTTGTTCGAGCGGGCACCAGTAACATCTCCATTGTGAGACTTGTTACTGTTTTTGGCACAGTACTCTGCGTTGTGAATCATTTATAACAATATAAAATTAATTATGTGCTGGGGATACAACCCTGGGTTGCCACTTGTGAGAAACGTGTCTTACCAGCTCTGCTGTCTCTCTGGTCATCTAATTGTGATTTTTTAGTTTGCACTAGTTCCCCAGTGGCTATTCATGTTGACCTCCCGATTGTGTGTATCTACCACCTGTGACACCAGTAAAATGTGTTTGTTGTGCCTCTGTCCATTTTTTTTTTTTTTTTTTTTTGCTTTTTTGGTCACACCTGGCGATGCACAGGGGTTACTCCTGGCTCTGCACTCAGGAATTACCCCTGGCCGTGCCCAGGGGACCATATGGGATGCTGGGATTTGAACCCAGGTCGGCCACGTGCAAGGCAAACGCCTTACCCGCTGTGCTATCGCTCCAGCCCCCGACCATTTTCAAATTGGGTCCAGTGAGATGTTTTGCAAACGATCACTCTGCCTGCTTTGAGAATTAACTTAAGGGGCTCTGTGAGCTGTAGGAGAGGTGATGTTGGCACTGCAGAGTAGGGAAGGGCCCACTGGGAACATTCAGCAGCTGAAGAAGTGCACAGATTTTGCAGGACACTGATGTATCTAGAATTACTTGGAGAGGCGGTTACTGGGCTTGACTGTCACCATTGTCACCATCCAAAATCGCGGAAGGCAATAAAAAAAAAAAAGAGGGGGAGCTGGAGCAATGAAGAGATTGCACAGGGGGTAGGCGACGGACCCAGGTTCGATTCCCAGCATCCCATATGGTCCCCTGAGCACCGCCAGGAGTAATTCCTGAGCGCAAAGCCAGGAGTAACCTGTGCATTGCCGGGTGTGACCCCCCCAAAAAAAATCGCTGAAGGCGAGGGGCGCCGTAGCACAGGTCGTAGGGTGCTAGCAGTGAGCGGGCAGCCTGGGTTCCATCCTCCGCATCCCATATGGACCCCGAAGCCCACCAGGAGTGATCCATGGGGGCAGAGCCAGGAGTAAGCCCTGAGCACCGCCGGGTGTGGCCCCCAGACCAACTACACGTTGGGACAGCGGTCACGGTGGATTCTAGTTTGGCCAAGGGCAGGTCCGAGCCAGGTGGAGAGGAATGCGGGGTGAGGTGGGGAGCAGGAAGCGGGGACCGGTGGAGTATCAAAGTGCGGGTGGGGACGTGGAAGTTCCTAACGCCTACGAGTGACCGCGGGAACTCGGCGCCCAGCCCTGGCCGGAGGGACCGGCCGCGAGCGCGGCGGTGCAGGAGGCAGCCGCGGAGAGGGAAGGGAGAAGGGCAGGAGCGTGGCCCCGCGGCCGGCCCGGGGGGCGTCCCGGCGGAGGCGCGATCTCAACACAACTTGCAAGGTCACGCGGGGAGACTCGGACAAAGAGCCCGGGCCCTTGACCGACAGGCGTCCTCCCGGAACAGCGCCGGCCAGTCCGGGGGCGGAAAGGGCGGGGCTGGGCCGAGGCCCGCGGGCCGACCACTCGGGAAGCCTCGGCCCAGGCTCGCCGGTGCCCCCCCCAAGCCCGCCTGGGCCTCGAGCCGTGGCCGGTCCGGAAACAGCCGAGCGGATCCGGAAACAGCCGAGCGGACCCGGAAGCGGAGGGCGCCGTCAGTAGCCCGTGCGGGAACCCGCCGTTTGCGCGGAGGCCATGGCGGCTGCGGCGCCGGCGGTGGCGGGCGAGGGCGGCCGGCGGCGGCAGCCGGGGGCCGGTACGTGGGGGCGCGGCCGTGCACGGGGGGCGGCGGGCCGGGGGCGGGGCTGAGCTCGGCGGCCGGCGGAAGGGGCGGTGAGGGGTGGGGTGTGGTGGGGGGGAGAAAAAGGACCGGGAAAGGGGCGTGGCCGCCGTAAGAGGGGCGTGGCCTAGGGGCCACCTGCGGAGGGGGCGGGGCCGGGCCCCGGCAGGTGAGGCGGGTACCGCGTGAGTGGAGGGGCGGGGTCGTGCTGCAGCCAAGAGGGGATTGGATGGCTCGAGACGAGGGCGGGGCTGTTGGCGATACAAAGCCGAGCTGGGTGGGAAGGGGCGTGGTCGGGCGGCTGGACGTGGCCAGGTGAAGGGTGGGTTGCAAGTGGAGATTTCATGACCTGCTGTGTGAGGCATGGCAAGGGGCCAGAGTCCAGTGGGCACTATCTTTGCCTTGCACGCGGCCGACCCGGGTTGGATCCCCGACATCCCATGTAGTTTCCCCAAGCACTGCCAGGAGTGATTCCTGAGTGCAGAGCCAGGAGTAAGCCCTGAGCATTGTTTGGTGTGACACCTCCCCCCGCAAAAAAAAAAAAAAAAGAGAGAGAGAGAGAGAGAGAAAGAGATGGTAAGATCTGATCCCTGTCCCCCACAGCGCTGGACGCCCAGCCCCAGGAGGGGGCAATGGCGGAGTCTGAGCCAGGGGAGCTCAGCCGACTTCGGGCCGAGCTGGCAGGTGCCCTGGCAGAGATGGAGACCATGAAGGCAGTGGCGGAGGTGAGCGAGAGCACGAAGGCGGAGGCTGTGGCTGCAGTGCAGCGGCAGTGCCAAGAAGAGGTGGCCTCGCTGCAGGCCATTCTGAAAGGTGAGTCTCCTCCCAGACTCCCCGGCAGCCCCATCAGCGGGAGAGCCCGGCAGGAAAGGGGCTGGGCCACCCGTAAGCCGGGCAGCGGGTTAGGAGCCTTGGAGCCCCGCAGGCCTCTGACCCCCTTGTAACTTGTCCAGAGGCACTGCATGTGCTCAGCCCCTCTGCTCGTGCCAGCTTCTACCTGTTCCCTCACCCAGGGTCGTTTCTCAGCCCTCACTGATGAATCAGCCTTGAAGATGAGCATCTGCTGGGTTTCTTTGAGCCTCTGGGCTACAGACTCAGCCCTCGGTCCACCCTCTCAGCTTCATTCTCTGCTTTCCTTCCTTCCCTGGCACCCCCACATCCTCAGCCCTCCCCGCCCCCCTCTCCCCCAGCGCGTGCGCGCATGCACACACATACACGCACTGATTTCCCTCCCTCCACCTCCTAGCCTCTGTATTTGGGGTGCACCAGCTCCCCTGGTCCCAGATCCTCCCGTCTCTGGAACATCCTCCTCTGTCAGGGTTACTCTAGCAGGGCTTAAGGTATTTAACTAGGTTGGCCCTGACTTTTTTTTTTTTTCTTTTTTTTTTGGGGGGGTCAACCCTGGCGATGCTCAGGGCTTAACTCCTTGCTCTGCACTTAGGAATTACTCCTGGCGGTGCTTGGGGACCATATGAGATGCGGGGGGTTGAACCCAGGTCGACTGCATGCAAGACAGGCACCCTACCCACTATCACTCCAGCCCGGACCCTGACGTTTTTTTTAACAATTAAAAGATGTTTTGGTTTGTTCAGAAAATGTAGGCACCACTTCCCACAAGACTCAGCCAGCTGGCCAAGGGGTCAGTGCTTAAGGCATGGGCCCCACAGGCCACCACACACA